>NC_135807.1:135407484-135520584 GCF_964213995.1 Mustelus asterias
TCTGATTCCTGACCTCACTGGTGTGTGAGGAACCTGTTCCAAGGTCCCTGACAACTGCAGTATCCATGATAGGTCAGAAACCTCGTTTCCAGATCTTCAATCAGCTTGGAGAAATTGTTTTTGAGTTTATTGTCTCCAATCCCATCCTACGTCTATGACCAATCCTTTAATCAGCTGCTCCATGTTCTCTTTAGGTGGTGGGGGGGGTCAAATTTTGTTTGATAATAGCACTCTGAGGTGTTTTACTACATAAAGGTGGTCTGCAAATACAGGTACTTGGGAATTCAGTAGGCAGCGAGTGCTCTTCAGAGATAGGGCTGAAGAGCATTCACATAAAAGATCAATTTTATTCAGACAGCAAAACCGTACAAAAGACTTACAATCAGCAGCTGTGAAGTTAGGTAACGAATCGTAACTTTTTTCACTGTTCATAATATCCTAAAGAAAGGGGAACAAAAGATAATGTTTCATTTAAAAAAAAACTTGGTTATACAAAATAAATGATAGCTCCACCGGAGTCCAAAATTGCAGAGATATTGCTGTTGTTGAACTTGTAATGCTATCCCTACATAGGTCTTCAATCCATCCACAGGCTGCAATTAGGCAGCTCACCGACAGGCACTGACACAGCTGGCAACTTCTCAGTTTGCATTCATCAGTTTTAAAAGCAGCAGCAAGGGTTTGAATGTGCTCCAGCTGGTGTCACACAACAGTTAAAACTCTTGACTGTTCTTTCAGCAGCTCTGGCTTTTGACTCCTATTGTCAATCTCCCCAACAGCCAGAACTAAGGAAGAGTGAAACGTGTTAGTTCCAGAGTTCCTTTGCCTGCAATTCTGTACAGGATGAGACAAAGGCATCAAGCACTTGGAGAAACATTAACTAATGGGGGCCAATGAACATGGAATTTAGGAGATGATGCTGTGGGATGAAGTAAAGAAGGGTGAAGGGAGGCTCATGCGGAGCATGGACACTCAGCATGGGCTGTCAGTCTATATGGCGCATTTCTGTGCCATAAAAGCTATGTGGAATCATAGGATTATACAACATAGGTGGTCATTCAGCTCATTGTACCTGTGCCAGCCCTTTATCAGAGCTACCAATTAATCCCAGTACCACAGCCCTGAAAACGTTCAAGTTAGACGTAACGCTGTAATGTTTAATCATTAGCAGCTTCATGGTGCTATGATATCAATGCAGTGGCACAACGTGCAATGGTCTAGAGAAAGATATGATGGAGATGCCAGCATTGGACTGGGATGAGTATAGTAAGAAGTTTCACAACACCAGGTTAAAGTCCAACAGGTTTATTTGGAATCATGAGCTTTTGGAGCGCTGCTCCTTCATCAGGAGAGTGGAGAGCCTCTCCATTCACCTGATGAAGGAGCAGTGCTCCAAAAGCTCGTGATTCCAAATAAATCTGTTGGACTTTAACTTAGATAAAGACAGGTAACCTAAAGGAAACCATTCTTGATTGACTTAAGACTTCATTTCAGTTGACTTGCTGAAGATGGCAAATGTGAAAGGTTATTTTGATTCTTAAGTCACACATTAATGGTGGGCAAAAAAGCAGCAGGAGTCTGTTGGAAACCTCAACAAATACTGCTCTGAATCAGAAATCAGTGTCCAATGGCAATTCTCCATCACAATTTTCTTTCCCATATGGTGAAAAATCTTGTACTGCATTAACAAAACTAATAGCCGTCCAGTTCCATGGTTAGAATTACAGAGTGATATGGTACTTTCAGGTTGTTTATGCTATGTTGCCTCTATATAGAATCACTGAATCCCTACGATGCAGAAGGAGGCCATTCGGCCCATCGAGTCTGCATTGACTCTCTGACAGGATATCTTACTCAGGCCCTTTCCTCCACCCTATCCCAATAAACCCACACATTTATCATGGCTAATCCATCTAACCTACAACTTGGGCACCAAGGGACAATTTAGCATGGCCAATCCACCTCACCTATACACCTTTGGTCTGTGGGAGGAAACTGGAGCACCCGGAGGAAACCCACGCAGATACAGGGAGAACGTACAAACTCCACACAGACAGACACTCAAGGCTGTAATTGAACCCAGGTCTCTGAGGCAACATTGCCAACCACTGTGTCACCCTTTGTTAGCTCTTTGGTTGGACCATCCAATTCATCCCATTTAGGCGTAGCACTGTTAAAAATCCGGACTCCAATAAATGAAACTAAAAGTACAGAATTTCTGACCACAACAGAAACAACTTCAGTCAATGGATTCATAAAAACATTCATAATTTTTTTAAAAAGCTTGTATTTATATAACGCATTTCACAGCCACCAGACATCATAATGCAGTTCACCATCAATAACGTACTTCTGAACTGAACAGTTAATAAATTTCATATCACAATAATCAAGGTTCACTCATCAACAAGCGCTCATTTTACCGTTTGCTTTCAGTTTTATTTAACAAATTTTAATTAACGCTACATATAGCATGAAGCAGGATCCAGCAAATCGAAAGGTCCCTGCAAACCGGCTAATTGTTTTGTTAAATTCATTCATGGAATTGCCGCGAGAAGATTACGGTGAGCCACCTCCTTTAATTGCTGCAGCGTGTCTGATGAGTGCTGCTAGGAAAGGAGTTCTGGGACTTGGACCCAGTGACAGTGAAGGAATGCCGAAACATATTTCCAAGTCAGGATGGTACATGCCTCAGAGGAGAAATTGGTGGTGTGCCCACGTGCCGGTTGGCCTGGGTTTTCATGGTGGTTGAAGTGACAGATTTAGAAGGTGTTGTTGAAGGAAGCATTCTGTAGGTGGTAGACACGACAGCCACTGTGCGCTGTTGGTGGAAGCAGCAAATGTTTACGGTGGAGTACGGGGTTCCAATCAACTACTATCATTTTTTTTTTGAGTTAAGGGAAGGTGAATTGATGGTATGGGGATATTTCCCATTTAATAATCCAAGGGTGAACCAGAAGCTTTCATTCAACAACACTGGATTCCCTTTAAAGAGGAGCGAATTCCAAACGCACTTGAACTAGTTATCCTCAGTGGGCCAGTTTGATTTGATAACAGAAACATCTAAAAAGCAAATGGGATTTGATGTGTTGCTGTAAGTAATCTGGACTCCAATGAATGGAAACAATACTGACTACAACTGAAATACTTTTGGTAGCTGTCATCAAATTCCCAATGAATACAGGTTTACATCAGCAAGTTCAAGGTGGCACACAGTGGTTAGCACACAGTGGTTAGCACTGCTGCCTCACAGCGCCAGGGACCCGGGTTCAATTCCGGCCTTGGGTGACTATCTGTGTGGAGTTTGCACATTCTCCCCGTATATCCGTGGGTTTCCTCCGGGTGCTCCGGTTTCCTCCTACAGTCCAAAAATGTGTAGGTTGGGTGAATTGGTCATGATGAATGTGCACGATTAAGGGGATTGGGCAGGGGTGAGGGCCTGGGTGGGATGTTCTTTTGGAGGGTCGGTGCAGAATCGATGGCCCGAATGGCCTCCTGCTGCACTATATGGATTCAAAGTTGTCCACAAGAGATGCACAATTTTAAAACTTATTTGACAATTTAAAGTCCCTGAATACTGAAACTCACCTCCATAATTCCTATATAATAGGAAAAAGGTGTAACCCGTAGTCCTTTCACCATAATGTCAGATAAATGATATGGATACAGCATGAGATGCTCTCTGCTATATTTAAACAGCTCTTCATAATACTTGCGTTCATCTTTCTTGATGTATCTCACTGGGGGGAGGGGGGTAATGCAAAGAGAAAACAGTCAGTAATGTAGTAGAATTCCAACAACAATAACTTGCATTTATATTGCACCCTTAATGTAGCAAAGGCATTTCACAGGGGGATTAGCAGTCAGAATCTGACACCACCTCATAAGACGAGTGACCAAAATCTTAGTCAAAGAGTTTGGTTTTAAGGAGCATCTTAAAGAAGGAGGTAGAGAGGCGTGGGTTTAAGAAGGAAATCCCAGTGCTTAGGAGCTAAGCAACTAAAAGCACGGTCACCAATGGTGGAGCTGTTAAAATCAGCGATGCATAGGAGCATAGGCTGGAATGGCCCTGACCATCTTTCAAACTGGATAATGTGGCACAGTTTGGAACAAGCCAATTTAGGTTTCATAAAAGAAACCCCAGACATAAAATGATAAGATTCCAGTTTAACTTCTGGCATATGTGGGTTGGTATGGAAATAAGGGATCATGGATCATTTTGTATTCATTCTCTGATATGGGCATTGCTGGTAAGGCCAATATGTATTACTCATCTCTAATTGCCCTTGAGAAGGTGGTGGTGAGCTACTTTCTTGAACCGCTGCAGTTCTTGTGGTGAAGGTACACTCAGTGCGGTTAATGAAAGAACGATGATATAGTTCTAAGTTAGAATGGTGTGGCTTGTTGGAGGACCTGCAGGTGATGGTGCTGCCCTGCTGCTACTGCTCTTATTCTTCAGGGTGGCTGTTGATGGAGGCATCTTACAGATGGTACAAACTGCAATCATGGTGCGCTAGTGACAGAGGGAGTGAATGTTCAATCCAGTGGCTGGTTGGGGAAATGTGTCTTTCATTAATACAAGTTGCATACTCCAACACACTGGGGGCACTGGGTAGGAGTTAGCACTTAGCCCCACATGACCTGATGGGACATGATGAATGAAGTAAATACAATTGAAAATACTGTACATCAGGCTTCACTGATAAAACATTATACTTCCACTGACCCAAGTTACTTCTGTACCGCAGTTGATTGCGGATGCTGTAAAGCAGAACTTGCTTTTCATACTCGCGCTGCGAGTTTCCCAGACTCTGTAAAAGACATCAGTAGGCGGTTATCACCTTCCTTATTAAATGTCAAAGATTCACAATAAGAATATTGACTCGAGTAAAGCAACATCCTATGTACAGTTACAAAAATAGACCACAATTAAAAGAGTGCTTTCTTGAGTTAACACAAATGAGATAATGAGAAGGTAATTTGTTTTTCAGTGATGTTGACTGAGGAATAAATACTGGCCGGGACACCAGGGATAATTCCTCCTGCTCTTTGGCAAAATAGTACCACGAGATCTTCTGCATCCACCTGAAAGGGCAGCTAGCTTTGTGGTTTAACACATTGTCTGAAAGATAGCACCTAAGACATGGCAGCTATCCCTTAGGGCTGCACGGAGAATGTTAGCCTAATTCAGGCCCCTGGAGTGGGGCTCGAACCCACAGCGTTCAAACTCAGAGGCAAGAGGGTGATGCACAGTTGACACCTTTTTTTCTGTCACCTATTCCATGTGACTTTACTCATTAGTGAGCCCTTCTTCTGGCCACATTCTGACTCAAGTCAGCTGGAGCACTGAAAGAACCCAACACCAAAAAGATGCATTAAAAACATGGCTCCATTTTGAAATTTCAAAACATTTGAAGCAAGGGCTTTCCCCACAATTAAAACTATGATCATGATTTCATAGAATCATAGAATCCCTACAGGACAGAATGAGGCCATTCGGCCCATTGAGTCTGCACTGACCATAATCCCACCCAGGCCCTATCCCCATAACCCCATGTATTTACCCTAGCTAGTCCCCCGACACTAAGGGGCAATTTAGCACGGCCAATCCACCTAACCCACACATCTTTGGATTGTGGGAGGAAACCGGAGCATCCGGAGGAAACCCACACAGACACGGGGAGAACATGCAAACTCCACACAGTCACCCAAGCCGGGAATCGAACCCAGATCCCTGGCACTGTGAGGCAGCAATGCTAACAACTGTGCCACCATACTGCCCCCATTTGATTACTGCATGTAAATACAATTTCATTCTTGTATGCAAAATTGTGGTTAAGGTTGAAAGCTTTATGTAATACTTCATAGAAAATAAGAGGAGTAGGCCATTCGGCCCTGCAAGCCTGCTCCATCATTCAGCATGATCATGGCTGATCCTCTATCTCAACACCACACTCCTACATTCGCCCCAGACCCCTTGATCTAATCATTTGCACAAGTTTTATTTGCTATGGAAACTGCTAACACCCAAATTGTCTCCTTTACTAAAAACAAGCAGTGCATTAGGTTAATTTGCCCTTGGAGTCAGAAAGTTGTGGGTTCAAGTCCCACTCCAGGGACTCTTAAGCAAAAAAATTCAGACTTGAATGCCCAGCGGTATAGAGAGGAAATGCTGCATTGTCATAGATGTTCCCTTTCAGCTGTGAGCGCAAATAGAGGCCCTATCTGCCCTCTCGGGTGGACTCAAAAGAGCCTGGTGCACTACTTCTAGAAGAGTTGGGACGTTCGCCTCAGTACCCTGTCCAATATTTAGCCCTCAATCAACATCATGAAATAACAGATGAAACTGCAGCGTAAGGTCGATGGGCAGGTACTCACTTAACATATCGACTACCGAACACTGGTGACAAAGAGCAGCAGAGACTGGGGAACAAAGTAAAAGTAGGCAGCAGAAAATGCCAAAGCTGCAATCTGGCAGATCTGGCACCAATGGATCAATAAATTCATAATACACTAACCATGTCAATGAATCGATAAATTAAACAAAGAGATGGACCACTGAGATGTATAAATGTAATTGGAATAAATCAGTTAATTAAGTAGTGGGCAGACCAGAGAAAAAGTAGGTAAATTAATACAGCAGCAGGTAGCAGTGAGCCAACAGATCCACAGAGCAGAGAGCATGGCAATGTCTCAATAAATCATTGGAACAGTGAGTACAAAGCCAGATAATGGTACTGTGGACACACCAAACATTGAATTGGTGAGAGAGACAGGCACATCAAATCAATAGAATAATGGAACAACACTGAATTAGTAAATTCATAAAGCAAACAAGAATCAAATAACTATGTAATGGTCAGGGCAACAGAATAATAAGTTAACGAAGGAGAATTAATGCAGGATAAGGGCCCAGTCAATTCCAGGGCAAGGAAGATTGTAGAGGGGCCAAGCAGCTACAGCTTTCATTTTGCAATTTATTGGGTGCAATCAGCAAGCTGAGAAGGTCAAGGTGAGTGACTTCATCAGATAATCAGTCAATAGAATGGGCCAGCCAACCCAAAGTCCAATACCAACCACTGTCCAAAACAGGCCTGTGGATGGCAAAGTACAATTAGCAAAAGCACATGGAAGGCAAGGTGCCCATTTATTGGGTGAAGATGAGACTTATTCATTTGGTTAGCAGGAAGAAAGATACGGGGAGCACCGGGGGTAGAGGAAATTCCTTTTGAAATGGGTCAGATTTCAGTTACTTTATCCACATGGTACCATCTGTAAACATTAAAACACACTTAGATGGCAACTTCAGCATGATAACATGCCCCATTGCAGATTAACAAACAAAATTCGACACTTGAGGCCACATAAGAGAGTAAGACAGATGTCCAAAAGCATGATGGAAGGTTTTAAGGAGTGTCTTATAGGAGAGCAAGAGGTACAGAGACTTCCAGATATCACACCATTTCAACATGATTGACATACCAAAGATGTATTAGAAATGCTACAGGTCTCTTTTTTACATTGTAAATATCGCCACTAAAGTGTGAGCAAGAGAAGAGAGAATGGGAAGTATGTTTTGTGGACAGGAAGTGCATGCCGTGCACAAACTTTTCAATATCAGACACACACCAATACTTGCTTGGTAGTACAGAGCTCGAGTATTGCTGAATATCTCCGAGATAGGGATATACAGGGTGGGACATTCAGCCCCTCCAATATTCAATTAATCACTGAACAGCACAGTAGGCCATTCAGCCCATCATGTCTGTGCCAGTTCTATTGAATGAGCAATGCACTGAGTGCTATGCCTCCACATTATTCCTTTTTAGATAAGAATCAATTTCCTCTTGAATACCTTGATTGAGCCTGCCTCCACCACACTCAGGAAGTGCCTGCCAGATCTTAACCACTCGCTGCTTGAAAAAGATTCTCATGTCTTCATTGCTTCTTTTGCCAATTACCTTACATCTGTGCCATCTCATTCTCAATTCTTCCACCAGTGGATATAGTTTCTCCCTATCTACTCTGTCCAGCCTCCTCATGATTTTGAATAGCTTGATAAAATCTCCTCTCAATTTTCTCATTTCTAAAGGGGAACAGTCCCAACTTCTCCAATCTATCCACGTAACTGAGTTCCTCACCCTTGGAATCATTCTCATTAATCATTTTTGCACTCCCCTCTAATGCCCGATCACCAACTACCCAACCCTCAATACCCTTGCCTAACGGAATTAGGCAGACAGTCATCCATCTGATATAGGGATTCTGTTTCTCTTTCCACAGAGGCTGTCTGACCAGCTGAACATTTCCAGCATTTTCTGATATTCATTCATCGGCCATATTAAGCAGTCACGGCAAATAGCTAGGCTATCTGCTTTTTTAAAAAACTTTACAATTGCATCCAACACTCTTAGTCCAGGCCTCTGGGTTACTATTCCAATAATATAACCACTAAACTACTGTACCAACATAAGTCCTAAATCTTATTTCATTCACGAGATGTGGGTATCATTGGCTCAGCCAGTATTTATTCTCCATCCCTAACTGTCCTTGAGTGGTGATGAGCTGCCTTCTTGAAACGCTGTAGTCCATGTGGTGTAGGTAGACCCATTGTGCTGTTACGGAGCAAGTTCTATGATTTTGACCCAACAACAGTGAAGGAACGGTGATATATTTCCAAGTCAGGATGGATTGTGTCTTGGAGGGTGGTGTTCCCAGATATCTGCTTCCCTTGTCCTTCTAGATTGTAGAGGTTGTGGGTTTGGAAGGTGCTGTCTAAGGAGCCTTGGCGAGTTGCTGCAGCGTATCTTTTAGATAGTACACATTGCTGCCACGGTGCTTCGGTGGTGGAGAGGGGGATGTTTGTGGATGGACCCGAATGCAAAGCTGGTACAAAGTACTGACAAAATTTTGCACATATCAATTGCATCCTCATTACTAGTGGCAAAATATTATTCTGCAAAAAGATACACAGCTGAAAACATGGAATCAGAGTCATAATGGCACTGGAAGCCATTTGGCCCATTGAGTCCACGCTGGTTTTGTCCGGGAATCTAGTCAGTCCCATTCCCTCGCTCTTTTCCGTAGCCCGGCAAATCTATTTCCCTCAAGTGTCAAAGCAATTTCATCATGAAATCACCGATTGTCTCTGCTTCCTCCACCCTCATGGGCAGCGAGTTCCAGGTCATTACCACGCACTGTTAAAAATGTTCTTCCTCCTGCATCTCTTGCCTAAATGTGGAGATGCCAGCATTGGACTGGGAGAAGTGTCACAACACCAGGTTAAAGTCCAACGGGTTATTTGGTAGCACAAGCTTTCGGAACGCTGCTCCTTCACCACTCACCTGATGAAGGTGCAGCGCTCCGAAAGCTCGTGCTACCAAATAACCTGTTGGACTTTAACCTGGTGTTGTGACACTTCTTACTGTCTCTTGCCTAAAACCTTAAATAGGTGTCCCCTCGTTCTTGCACTGTCAACTAATGGGAACAACGTTGATTTGTCTACCTTATCCAAACCTGTCACAATCTTGCACATCTCTACCAAATCTCGTTCTGAGAAGAACCCCAGGTTCTCCAACCTCACCTTGCAGCTAAAAAGCCTCATCCCTGGAGCCATATTTATTCTACAACATCGCCCCTCAACTTTGCAACGAACAGAAGGCAGCATCTCCAAATGCCAGCAATTGCTCTCTGTGTAGCTCAGTTGCTGTCTTATCTAGCAGGTTTTTCTCATTGCTGCATCAGATTTCCATGTTTCATTAATTGCAGCCCAACAATGTTTACTGCATGCAACACTCTCACACTCCTCTCACATTCATTCAGCCACAGATTAAACTCAGGTATATCTTGCACTCCCAAGTTGCAAGTAAAACTGATGTAAAGCTGACAGTGCGGCACTCCCTCAGCACTGACCCGATGACAGTGCGGCGCTCCCTCAGCACTGATCCGCTGACAGTGCGGGTGCTCCCTCAGCACTGACCCTCTGACAGTGCGGCACTCCCTCAGCACTGACCCTCTGACAGTGCGGCACTCCCTCAGTACTGACCCCCTGACAGTGCAGCACTCCCTCAGTACTGACCCTCTGACAGTGCGGCACTCCCTCAGTACTGACCCTGTGACAGTGCAGCACTCCCTCAGCACTGACCCCCTGACAGTGCAGCACTCCCTCAGCACTGACCCCCTGACAGTGCAGCACTCCCTCAGCACTGACCCCCTGACAGTGCAGCACTCCCTCAGCACTGACCCTGTGACAGTGCAGCACTCCCTCAGCACTGACCCCCTGACAGTGCAGCACTCCCTCCGCACTGACCCCCTGACAGTGCAGCACTCCCTCAGCACTGACCCCCTGACAGTGCAGCACTCCCTCAGCACTGACCCCCTGACAGTGCAGCACTCCCTCAGCACTGACCCCCTGACAGTGCAGCACTCCCTCAGCACTGACCCCCTGACAGTGCAGCACTCCCTCAGCACTGACCCCCTGACAGTGCAGCACTCCCTCAGCACTGACCCCCTGACAGTGCAGCACTCCCTCAGCACTGACCCCCCTGACAGTGCAGCACTCCCTCAGCACTGACCCCCTGACAGTGCAGCACTCCCTCAGCACTGACCCCCTGACAGTGCAGCACTCCCTCAGCACTGACCCTCTGACAGTGCGGCACTCCCTCAGTACTGACCCTCTGACAGTGCCGCACTCCCTCAGCACTGACACACTGACAGTGCAGCACTCCCTCAGCACTGACCCTCTGACAGTGCGGCACTCCCTCAGTACTGACCCTCTGACAGTGCGGCACTCCCTCAGCACTGACCCTCTGACAGTGCGGCACTCCCTCAGTACTGACCCTCTGACAGTGCCGCACTCCCTCAGTACTGACCCTCTGACAGTGCGGCACTCCCTCAGTACTGACCCTCTGACAGTGCCGCACTCCCTCAGCACTGACCCTCTGACAGTGCAGCACTCCCTCAGTACTGACCCTCTGACAGTGCAGCACTCCCTCAGTACTGACCCTCTGACAGTGCAGCACTCCCTCAGTACTGACCCTCTGACAGTGCAGCACTCCCTCAGTACTGACCCTCTGACAGTGCCGCACTCCCTCAGTACTGACCCTCTGACAGTGCAGCACTCCCTCAGTACTGACCCTCTGACAGTGCCGCACTCCCTCAGTACTGACCCTCTGACAGTGCGGCACTCCCTCAGTACTGACCCTCTGACAGTGCCGCACTCCCTCAGCACTGACCCTCTGACAGTGCAGCACTCCCTCAGTACTGACCCTCTGACAGTGCAGCACTCCCTCAGTACTGACCCTCTGACAGTGCAGCACTCCCTCAGTACTGACCCTCTGACAGTGCAGCACTCCCTCAGTACTGACCCTCTGACAGTGCCGCACTCCCTCAGTACTGACCCTCTGACAGTGCAGCACTCCCTCAGTACTGACCCTCTGACAGTGCCGCACTCCCTCAGTACTGACCCTCTGACAGTGCGGCACTCCCTCAGCACTGACCCTCTGACAGTGTGGCACTCCCTCAGCACTGACCCTCTGACAGTGCAGCACTCCCTCAGCACTGACCCTCTGACAGTGCAGCACTCCCTCAGCACTGACCCTCTGACAGTGCAGCACTCCCTCAGTACTGACCCTCTGACAGTGCGGCACTCCCTCAGTACTGACCCTCTGACAGTGCGGCACTCCCTCAGCACTGCATTGTAAATAACCAGGCGCGGGAGGAATTTGAAGCTGGCAGCGGCAGATTGCGGTGAGTCCTGAGGCAGTGTTGTTGTCGCACTCCCTCCCCGGGGCCTCGGGCTCACCTGGCGGACATTTCCGGGCAGTTTGACCCACGGGTAGTTCTGGCGGATGTGAAACTCCACGTCGATGTTCATGGTGAGGGCTGGGCCCGGCGCCCGCGGTCAGTGCGTGTGATCGGCTGCTGCTAGTCCATGTTGAGGAGCAGTGAGTGAAGAGGGGGAAGGAGGCCGGTGCTGCCGGGCTGCACCCTCACAACACGGGCCGAGCCCAATCTCCGCGGCCCCGGCTTCACCGGTGCCCCTGTGCGTGCGCGCCGCCGGCACCTGGGCCTCATACGTACTCGTGCCTGATGCTGCGCATGCGTCCGAACGGGCGCACGGAAATCAAACGCATGCGTCCCAAGCCAAACTGGCTCTGGGTCTGGCGCCCCACTGCAGGGTTGGCGCATGCGCCCTAAACTCTGGCCAAGATGGGGGTACGCAGATCCGCGCATGCGCATTAACGTTAGCTTAGTTCAGGATGGCCACTCAGAATGTCTGCGCATGCGCGTACACCCTGCGGGGCAAAATTGATTGCGCATGCGCCCTAAACCCTCTGCCCTGACGGAGGGTTTCAAGTTCGCGCATGCGCATTAATGTTAGCCTAATTTACGCAATGGGTTACCGGAATGCCTGCGCATGCGCCACACCCGATCGCGACAGGGTTTGCGCATGCACCCTAACCGCCCGCTGGACCTGGGGATTTGCACTCAAACTCCCCTTCCGTCCGTGACGAGAGGATGTGCGCATGCCCGCCAGCTGATCCCGTTGCTTGCTTTCTGCGCATGCGTTTCTCCGCAAGTCGCGCAAGCGCATAACTTTTAAAGGGGCAGCTCCTTTGGTGGTGCTGATTGGGGAAGTGAATGTGGACTGCACGAGACAGAGTTTGTGGGTGCTTACTGTCTGTAAAATTGGCTGTCATCACTCCTCCACGTGATGATAACACTTCAAAGGTCCTTTGGGGCATGTGTAAGGTGCTATAGAAATGCAAGCCTTAACATCAGAAGGCTGACATTCAATTGGGTGTAGAGCCAATCATGGCTTTCAAAAGAGAATTGGATCAACAGCTGAGGATAAAATCATTTGAAGGGTTATGGAAAAGGGCAAGGAACTGGGACTGTATGCAATTGCTCTTGCAGAGAGGTAGCACTGGCATGATAGACCAAATGGCCTCCTGTGCTGCATCTGTTTTGTGATTGTATTCTGTGGGTCATTCGGCCTATTGTATCAGTTTTGACCCTTTAAAATAATGATCCAATTAGTCTTACCATCACAACACCTGGTAGTATGGAAACAGGTTATTGGGTTGGATGCTCTTCTGGAGAGTCCATGCAGACTCGATGGGCCAAATGGCCTCATTCTGCACTCTAGCGATTCTGTAGAAAAAGGAATTTAGTAAACTTAAATAATAATTTTATTACCATTAATCATTATACAACAATGTCTGCATTGTGAAGGTATTTCATTGACTGTAAAAAGCTTTGGGGTGCTGGGAAAAGTGCTATTCAAATGCATGTTTTTGTTTTCTTTAGCACTTCCAGCATTAAAGGGAAGAGAATAAGACTACCTTCCTTTTTATATTTTGCTTACTTGCTATATTTGCACTGTTTTTTTGCATTCTGAAACCACAAACGTACCGGCATTAGTAAATGTGTAACTGAGGTAAAACCAACTTATTGACTTCCATCAATGGGCACAGATACCAGGACTGTTTGACAACCGTGAACTAATGTTGCAATCTCCATAATAAGTCAATTCTGCTATCAGTGGTGAACAGTCGGTACCAACACACAGTTGCACCAGTTAATGATTTCCATGACACATGTATTGATATAGATATGTAAACTGTTTCAGACAGTCTCGCTCGGTTACATTAAACTTGATTATGGACATTTATGCTGGTGGTGTGAGATTCGGCACGGTGGCACAGTGGTTAGCATTGCTGCCTCACAGCGCCAGGGACCCGGGTTCGATTCCCGGTTTCGGGTCACTGAATGTGCATAGTCTGCACGTTCTCCCTGTGTGTTTCCTTCGGGTGCTCCAGTTTCCTCCCACAGTTTGAAAGACATGCTGGTTGGGTGCATTGGCCATGCTAAATTCTCCCTCAGTGTACCCGAACAGGTGCTGCAGTGAGCCGGAATATGTTGCGGGATTTTACAACCTCGCCCAGGTGAGATTGTAAAATCCCAGCCGAGGCCAACAGAGATTTCTGTTCTGTGAGCCGGAATTGTGGTGGGCAAGGCGGTAAAACTCCGGCTATGCTGTCTGAAAGGGTGACAAGCAGATACAGCAGGAACATGAAAAAGAGAACTGAATAGATTTGTGAAAAGGAGAAATTTGCAGGACTAAGGGTAACAAGAAAGGGAGTGGAATATTCAAAGGAGGTGATATAGACTGAATGGTCACCTTCTGCATTGTGTCATCCTACAATTCTATCCCAACTGAAGCTCCTCATTTTTGTTACCATTCTGGTAAATCTCCTCTGCAATATTTGGATCTAAATTGGAGCACTATGCATGGAACAGCACCTTCCAATAAGAACTTTGGCTGGTTTAATAACTTCCATGTCACTCGAAATCATTGAAGGGGCTGCTATTTAAATTCTAACAGCACCCCAGTTTCCGGCTATCCAGTGTGGTGTCGGGGTGGACATTGGAGACCCTCCACAAGCCTGGGTTTTCTCCTGGACCTGGACCAGGTGGCCATACAAATATCCAGGTTGTACGTGATCAGTGGGGTGGTTGCCTCTGGCTGTCTAACTGATTCCTTCCACATTGATCATGCCCAAGTGACCCTGGAAAAGGAGCATGCATTATCTGCCAGTATGCTTAAGGCCTTTTGTGAATCATAGGCATCAAAGGGATTGGAGTTTGTAGTGATTAATGATAGTGACACAGCAAGCTCCGATAGACACCAATTTACACAATAACCAGCAGACCCTGTTTTGGCAATGTTGTTAAAAATCAGTCTTTTAATTTGAAATAGTAGCCATATGTTCTTTTACATCTACTTGAGAAGGCAGACAGGGCTTTGTTTGAATATATTTTAATATACATTTAATATCAAAAGGAGGCAATGGCTGAGATTATCACTAGACTATTAATCTAGAAATTCAGCTAATATGCTGGGGACCCGGGTTCGAGTCCCGCCACGGCAGATGGTGGAGTTTGAATTCAATAAAAATATCTGGAATTAAGAATCTACTGATGGCCATGAAACCATTGTTGATTGTTGGAAAAACTCATCTGATTCCCTAATGTCCTTTAGGGAAGGAAATCTGCCATCGTTACCCAGTCTGGCCTCCATGTGACTCCAGAGACGCAGCAATGTGGTTGACTCTCAACTGTCCTCAGGCAACTAGGGATGGGCAATAAATGCTGGCCAGCCAACGACACCCATGTCCCACAAATGAATTTTAAAAATCTCATCAGAGGAACAGCACCTCCCACAATTCAGCACTCCCTCAGTACTGTGTGGGAGTGTCAGCTTTGATTTTTTTTTGCACTCCAGTCCAGGAGTGGAATTTGAACCCACAACCTTCTGACTTAGCGATCAGAGTGCTACATATTGAGCCGCTGCAGACACCTTATTGGAGTGCTGCAGTGACAATCAGGAGGTTTGTAAATGGTCTGAGGGTGAATATTTTTTAGAGATATGGATGATGGTGATTATCTGTTATTTATTATCCTGACCTGCGGTGTAGTCTGAACAGCAGAAATAGTAGCTCTCAAAGCAGAACTCCATCACAGCAGGCTCTGAAATACATTCAGTCTGGTAACTGGATCACCAGTTTCAGAGAACAACAGAGATCACAGCTGGAAAATATAACCACAGCTCCTTATTTCATAGCTTCCTTAATTCTCATTCTAAACCTCTCTGCATTGCTACATTTCCTCTTTAATCCGTTCCTTAAAATGGATCTCTTTGACCTATGCTTTTGGTCACCTGTTCCAATGTCCTGTTGTGGCTCAGGTTCAAATTTTATTTGATAATGCTTTTACCGACGTGAAGGTGCCATATAAATGCAAATTGTTGTTTCTTGACCCAGAACCCTGCCATTTGAATTTCTTATTAAAATTGACAATTATTGCCATTTTTAAGTTCCCTGCAAGATGTAATTAGCTACATTCAACATTGCTCCTGCAATTTCTTGCTCAGTCATCCTTTAATTCGAGACGCTTAATAAAGTTACAAAATGAATAAGTGAAATAATTATAGGCTAGAAATTATTGTTTCTTTTTCGCTAAGAAAGGGTGAACCATGTAAATTGTTGATGCACTCCCTGTCAAATTAAGCATGTTCGCGAACACACAATTTAACTATTTAGGAATATGGAGACCACTCGACAAAAATGGCCATGCAAGAAAGACCTTGCTTTTGATAGAAACTAGAAGCAGGAGGAGGCCATTTGGCCCTTCAAGCCTGCTCTGCCATTCATTCTGATTATGGCTGATCATCAAATTCAATATCCTGATCCTGCCTTTCCCCCCATATCCCTTGATCCCTTTAGCCCCAAGAGCCACATCTAATTCCTTCTTGAAATCACACAATGTTTTGGCCTCAACTACTTTCTGTGGTGGTGACTTCCAGAGATTCACACAGCCACTGGCCATCCGGAAAGGCCTTACAGTCAATGAAATACTATTGAAATGTAGGAAATGTGTCAGCTAGTTCACGCACAGCAAACTCCCACAAGCAGCAAAAAGATCGTGACCAGCTAACCTGTTTCTAATTTGGTTGAGGGCCTAACATTGACCCAGGCAGTAGGGAGAACCCCCCCTGCTCTGTTTCCATGTAGTGCCATAGGATCTGTTAAATCCACTCATGAAGGCAGGTACTTTGGAAGCAGTTCAGAGAAAGTTCACTCGGTCAGCTCCTGGGTTGAGAGGTGACAAGGGAAGGTTGAACAGGTTGTGGGTCTATGAGTTAAAGGAATGAGAGGGGATTTTATTGAAACATAAGATTCCGAGGGGTACATGCTGAGAGCACATTACCTTTCGTGCGGTAATCTAGAACCAGGGGCACAATTTCAAAATAAGAGGTTCCCCATGTAATCTAATTTAAGGGGCTTTTAGATAAGCACATAAATAAGATTTGATTTGATTTGATTTATTATTGTCACATGTATTAGTATATAGTGAAAAGTATTGTTTTTTGTGCGCTGTACAGATATAGCATACCATTCATAGAGAAGGAAAGGAGAGGGTGCAGAATGTAGTGTTGCAGTCAAAGCTGGGTTGTAGAGAAAGATCAACTTAATGCGAGGTAGGTCCATTCAAAAGTCTGATGGCAGCAGGGAAGAAGCTGTTCTTGAGTCGGTTGGTACGTGTCTTTTGTATCTTTTTCCCGACGGAAGAAGGTGGAAGGGAAAATGCCTGGGGTGTGTGGGGTCCTTAATTATGATGGCTGTTTTGCCAATGCAGCAGGAAGTGTCGACAGAGTCAATGATTGGGAGGCTGGTTTGCGTGATGGATTGGGGGGTATTCACGACCTTTTGTAGTTTCTTGCAGTCTTGGGCAGAGCAGGAGCCATACCAAGCTGTGATACAACCAGAGAGAATACTTTCTGTGGTGCATCTGTAAAAGTTTGCGAGAGTCATAGCTGACATGCCCAATTTCCTTAGTCTTCTGAGAAAGTAGAGGCGTTGGTGGGCTTTCTTAACTATGGTGTCAGCATGGGGGTACCAGGATAGGTGGTTGGTGATCTGGATACCTAAAAACCTGAAGCTCTCGATCATTTCTACTTCATCCCCATTGATGTAGACAGGGGCATGTTCTCCTCTATGCTTCCTGAAGTCGATGGCAATCTCCTTCATTTTGTTGACATTGAGGGAGAGATTATTGTTGCCGCACCAGTTCACCAGATTCTCTATCTCGTTCCTGAACTCTGTCTCGTCATTGTTAGAGATCTGACCCATTACGGTGGTGTCATCAGCAAACTTGAAAATCAAGTTGGGGGGGAATTTGGCCACACAGATGTATAAGGAGTATAGTAGGGGGCTGAGAACACAGCCTTGTGGGACACTGGTGTTGAGGATGATCGTGGAGGAGGTGTTGTTACCTATCTTTACTGATTGTGCAAGGAATAGAGGGATATGGACCAAGGGCAGGCAGAAGGGATTAGTTTAATTTGGCAACGTGTTTGACAAATCAATGTGGGCTGAAGGGCCTGTTACTGTGCTGTACTGTTCTATGTTCTTTGATTCCCTACATGCAGAAGAATGCCGTTTGGGCCATCGAGTCTGCACCAACTCTCCAAAAGAACATCCTACCTAGGCCCATCCTTGCAGACGATTGGGTTGTTAACAAGTGTAATAGCTTCTTCATGATTTCAGAATGGCATTTCCACGCCCGCTCACCTTCCGTCATTCCTAAGACTGGGCTGGTGATATCATACTGCTGACTCCTACACCATCACACTCTATTTTACATTCGCTCGAAGCGGGGAGGGGAGGGGGTTTGTGGATGGTGGGGGTGGGGGGGGAAACGGACTGCCTAATTGACAACTGTAATGGGTCGCACAGTGGTTAGCAGTGCTGTCCCACAACGCCAGGGACCCGGGTTCGATTCCCAGCTTGGGTCGCTGTCTGTGTCGAGTTTGCACGTTCTCCCTGTGTCTGCGTGGGTTTCCCCTGGGTGCTCCGGTTTCCTCCCACAGTCCAAAAGAGGTGCTTGTTAGGTGCATTGGCCATGCTAAATTCTCCCTCAGTGTACCTGAACAGGTGACTAGGGGATTTTCACAGTAACTTCATTACAGTGTTAATATAAGCCTACTTGTGACTAATATATGCACTTTAAAAAAATTGAGCCCCTTGAATCAGAGTTAGCATCCATTTATGTCCCAATGTAAGTGTTCGCTGAGTGACTTGCCACAGAGAACGGAGCAGGAGTGGCAAAATAAATTAGGTGGAATTTTCCCTCCTGCCCACCATGGGAATCGTAGCGGCGGGACACGGACCATGCAAAGGTCCATTGGCCTTGGGCAGGCTTTTCCAGAAAATCCCACCCATTAAGTCCAAAATTGAAACAGGAACAGAGGAAGCCGGAAAAAACTCAGCAGGAATTGTGTCCGTAGATCTTTAGTTCATTTTTAACCTGCGGATAATCAGTGGAATTCCATACTTGTAAGCTGGTGTTATTTAAACATGAGTGGGAACTCTGAATTGGCCCTGGCAGTTTCAGGTTGATCCAATAGACTTAAAACCCACAGGGATTATTTAACCAATCATTGAAACATTAGAAATTAAATACTACAACCGTACTGCAAACACCACCCACAAACAGCACTCAAGAGATCCATTAGTATAAATGTATATAACTTTCCTTTACTTATTGTTACCCTTATTATTTATTAACATGTTTACTTTTTATTATTTACATTAAAAAAAAACCTGTGCCATGAATATAAGACAGTCTCTGATAAATAGTGACACAGTGGTTAGCACTCCTGCCTCACAGCGCCAGGAACCTGGGTTCAATTCCCAGCTTGGGTAACTGTCTGTATGGAGTTTGCACGTTCTCCCCGTGTCTGCGTGGGTTTCCTCCGGGTGCTCCGGTTTCTTCCCTCAGTCCAAAAATGTGCGGGTTAGGTTGATTTGCCATGCTAACTTGAACCTTGGTGTTAGGGAGATGTCAGGGGGATTAGCAGGGTAAATACATGGGGCTACGGGGAAAGGGCCAGGGTGGGATTGTTGTCGGTGCAGGCTGGATGGGCCGAATGGCCTCCGTCTGCACTGTAGGGATTCTATGAAATCCCTTCGGGAATCCAGGAGAAATTTGTTTACCCAAGGAGTGGTTAGAATGCCAAACTCATTTCCACCGGGTGTAGCTGAGGCAAATAGTGTTTAGAAAGGGAAACCCAATAAATACATGAGGGAGGAAGGAATGGTAGGATGTGTGATAGTGTGCAATGAATTAAGGAGGCTCACGTTGAGCTTAAACACAGGCACAGACCAGTTGGTCCTGTTTTTGTGTTGTAAATGGCCTGCTTCCAATTTCTATGTATGTTTCTATGAGATAGAACACTCCACATGCAACCTACCTGCAGCTAAGCAGCACTGTGCATTGACAGTACCCTGTGATCTGTAAATAGTTAAATACTAATAATAAACGGCTCATGTTTAGATTTACAAATCTCAAGATCTGATATTTGACCCATCTAAAGTACCCATATTACAATAGAGGTGGCCTCACAGCAGCAGGTCAAAGCCTCTTTACTTTTCATAGAAGCACAATACTGCAGCTGCTGGAAATCTGAAACAAAGTGAGAGTTTTAACAACACCGGGTTCAAGTCCAACAGGTTTATTTGGTAGCAAAGCTGTGGGGGTTACTGATAATGTGACATAAATCCAACATCCCGGTTTAGGCCGTCCTCATGTGTGTGGAACTTGGCTATCAGTCTGAAACAAAAACAGAAACTGCTGGAAAAAAATTCAGCAGGTCTGGCGGTATCTGTGGAGAGAGAAATGAAATTAATGTCCATTTTTACCCTTCTTCGGAACTCTCTCTCTCCCTACGTTGAAGAGCTCATCAGCAGCAATGGCAAGGCTGCTGTCTGCCCATCTCACAGCCTTACTATTGAGTGAGGAAATCCTGGATTTGTGTGTCTCTGATGGCCAGATGCAGTGAACCTTGAATCCGCTCAACAGATACGAAAGGTGGCTTCCAATTTCTCCCTGCGGTGCCAGCAGTCCAGCCCTCGGCAGAGGTCCCACTGCTCTCCCAGAGACACCGTGGAACAGTGGCAATGCCAGTGGGCCCGTATGCCAGAGGCCACAAGCAAATGCTCTGGGGTTATGGGTTCAAATCCCAAATGACCAATTCATCGAATCATAGATTCCGACAATGCAAAAGGAGGCCATTCGGTCCATCGAGTCGGCACCAACCACAATGCCACCCAGGCCCCATCCCCATAACCCCATGCATTTAACCTAGCGAGTACCCCTGACACTAAGGGGCAATTTAGCATAGCCAATCCACCTAACCCGCACATCTTTGGACTGTGGGAGGAAAACCACGCAGACACGGAGAACGTGCAAACTCCACACAGACAGTGACCCCCCAAGCCGGGAATTGAACCCGGGTTCCTGGCGCTGTGAGATGGCACTGCTAATCATTGTGCCATCGTGCTGCCCATGCCACTCCTGCTCCTAATTCGTATGCTACTCACTGTATAAAAAAAATTCTCTTCATCTTCCGTCTTATTCCTTTGCTATTCATATTAAATTGGTGTCCAAAGGTTACCCACCACCACTGCCAGTAGAAATAGTTTCTCCTTATATTGGGCTGAATGGCCTCCCTTTGGGCTGTAGCCATTCAATGATTCTACTGTGCTGATATTTGGTGGAACATTGAACGGTATTTTCCTCCTCCCCACTACATGTTCTCCACAGCGGAAGCGGATCGCCATTGGCCAGTGGTGGAATTTTTCGGTCCTGCTGATGTCTATGGCTTATTACGTTCTTCGCATGCCGTCCTGCTGTGGAAACCACCATGGTGGAGGGCGGGGATCAGCATCGGCGGGATTCTGCCAGCAGAATGAGCCAGAAAATTCAGTCCATTGACTCAGCAAACTATCGATGAATTCGTAGAAACCCTTATTGTGAATTGGGTGCATCAAGTGAATATTATCATATCTGTTTGTTAGGGTGCTTGAAGCTGACATGTTGAGTATTGGTACAAGATGCTTTATGGCATAATTTCTCCTGATAGTGTAAAAACATTCAGTTACCTTATAAGTGACAAATGCTTTGCATTACCTTTTGACTTGCAAGTTTTAAACTCTAAAACCACTGTATTATTTTATGATCTTTTACTGGTCTTTAAGTGTAATGGTCCCATGCTAAAGATTGCCATTGCACACTATACAGAGTGCTAGGATTTCAGAGAGCCAATGTTTTGTAATGTTTTTAATTATTTACTAGCTTATCTCCGGTGGCAAGGGTCACGTACAGGAACTGCTTTTACATGGCGCAACTGAGAGCATATAGTCATCGGGAAAGACTGGGCAGACTGGAGCTCTTTTCCCCAGAAGGCTGAGGGGCAATCATATCAAACTCTTTAAGGTTATGATAGAGTTTAACAGGGTAGAGGTGGAGTGGATATCCCCACTTAAGGTGAACACCAGAACTCGGGTGCTATAAATATAAGGTAGTCAGTAACAAATCGGTAATAAATCCAATAGTGAATTTAGGGGAAACTTCTTTGCCACGAGAGTGGTGAGAATGTGGAATGAGGGCGAAGAGCAGTTGAGGTGAATGACACTGGTACATTTAGGCTCAATAAACAGGAGGGAGAAATAAATGGAAGGATATGCAGATAGGGTGAGGTAAAGAGAGGTGGGAAGAGGTTCATCTGGAACATAAACACCAACATGGACCGAATGGCCTGTTTCTGTGCTTTAAGCTCTGTGTAATATCTTGTATGATGATCTACATCATTTCACTCTTGGATCAGAGTTCATCTGTTATTTTAATGTACAAAATATATAAAAATTATCCTCCTACTCTCTCCATAGAATAGAAGAATACCTACAGTACAGAAGGAAGCCATTCGGCCCATCGAGCCTGCGCCGACAACAATCCTACCCAGGCCCTATCCCCGTAACCCCACATTTTATCCTACTAATCCCCCAGACATTAAGAGGCAATTTAGATTGGCCAATCAACCTAACCCGCACATTTTTGGACTGTGGGAGGAAACCGGAGCACCCGGAGGAAACCCACACAGACACGGGGGGAACGTGCAGACTCCACACAGACAGTGACCCAAGCCGGGAATTGAATCCGGCTCCCTGGTGCTGTGAGGCAGTGGTGCTAACCACCGTGCCACCATGCCGCCTCTTCCTTTTTTAAAATTCATTCGTGGGACATGGGTGTCGCTGGCTGGCCAGAATTTATTGCCCATCCCTAGTTGTCCTTGGAGGGCAGTTGCGAGTCGACCACATTTCTGTGGCTCTGGAGTCACATGTAGGCCAGACCAGGTGAGGACGGCAGATTTCCTTCCCTAAAGAGCATTAGTGGATGAGATGGGTTTTTCTGACAATCAACAGTGGTTTCATGGTCATCAGTAGATTTTTAATTCCAGGTATTTTTTATTGAATTCACATTCCACTATCTGCCGTGGCGGGATTCGAACCCGAGTCCCCAGAACGTTAGCTGAGTTTCTGGATCAAGAGTCTAGCGACAATGCCACTCGGCAATAGTCTTCCTGACACTGTTAAAATGTCTTGCCATGTTTCAGTTCTGTTGGATCCGGATCTGTCAGTTTAACATATTTTCTCTCCACAGACACTGAAACAAAAGAAGGCCATTCAGCCCCTCGAGCCTGTTCTGACATTCATTTAGGCTAAAGCAATGTGCTTTCAGCCATTTCTGCTCTTGGTTTGATTTCCAGCATATGCATTGTTTCGTTGCAAACTATCTATTTCTGTCAATCACTAGGTGCATTATAAAGTATACCTGTAATCTGTTGGGGCCATTAAACTTTGCGTGCTAATTATGTAGTTTCCAAGCAAGTTTACATAGGTTCAAAACTCAGCACACCCATCGAATACATCACAGTGCCTTATCTTATAAACAATCATTTTATAATCTTATATTTTGAAACTATTTTGAAGAAGAGGCGGGCAGTTCACCCCCGGCATCCTGACCAATACTCATCCCATGCACAGCTTCACTAAGAACAAACTACCTGGCCATTTATCACATTGCTGTCTGTGGGAGATCGCTGTGCACAATTTGGCAAACATGTTTCTGATGCTGCAACAATGATAACACATCAAAAGATGCATGATTGTCCATAAAGCATTTTGGGACTTTCTGAGGGTGTGAAAGTTCCGAGACAAATGTGAGCTCTTAAGCAACTAAGACACAGTAGTGTGACATTTGTACGATCAATCATTTGATGTAATTGATTAGGTGTGTGTCACAGGTTAAAACCTTCATTGCTTTTGGTATTTGGGCCTTAAGTTTCTTTGTAAAGCAATTAAAGAGTTTGCCTTGTCAGCAACCACTGATGTAAAAGTTAGCTGAATGTTTTCAGTGTTAGAGAATGTAGGATTAAGGGAGCAGCGACTGAACTGACCTGGATTGCCACTGCAAAAGATATTGATTTCAGCTGACATCGGAGGAGGCTACCTAACCTTGTGACCAGTGCTTCAATTCTGTGTGATCATTGATTGAAAAGAAAGAACTTGAATTTATATAGCGCCTTTCACATGCACAGGATGTCCCAAAGAGCTACTTTGGAAAGTTTCCTGTTTCCTCCCACACTCAAAAGATGCGCGGGTTAGGCTGATTGGCCGTGCTAAATTGTCCCTTAACGCCAGAGGGATTAGTAGGGTAAATATGTGGGATTAAGGGAATAAGGCCTGGATGGGATTGTTGTCGGTGCAGGCTCGATGGGCTGAATGGCCTCCTTCTGCACTGTGAGGATTCGATGTTTGCAAAGCTGCTTAGGTATTTTTAAAATGCCGTCACTGTTGGAATGTAGGAAATACTGCAGTCAAGTTTAAAGCTTATTTATTAGTGTCACAAGTAGGCTTACATTAACACTGCAGTGAAGTCACTGTGAAAATCTCTGCTTAGCCACCCTCCGGCGCCTGTTCGGGTACACTGAGGGAGAATTTAGCATTGCCAATGCGCCTAACCAGCACGTCTTTCGGACTGTGGAGCACCCGGAGGAAACCCACGCAGACACGAGGAGAACATGCAAACTCTACACAGACAGTGACTCAAGACAGGAATTGAACCCAGGTCCCTGGCGTTATGAGGCAGCAGTGCTAACCACTGTGCCACCATGCCAGGTACAAATGTACAATTTGTACATAGCAATGTCCCACAAACGGCAATGTCTTTTTATCTGTTTTCATGATGTCAATTGAAGGATAAATATCGGCCAGAGCACAGAACATGGTACAAACTCCACCGCTTCCTGGCTAACAGCATAGTAGTGTCGGTGTGCATTTTATGGAACAGGTTTCTTTCGTTATTTCTGGAGCCACACCTAACTGGAAACACCCCAATATTGTGGCAACGCCCCTTTCAATGTGTACTGTTCACTCATGCATGTCCCTAAGAATCTTTGTTCATCTTATCTATTATTCATATTGCTACGAGTGAAACTTTAATGACTAACTCAAGTCGCAGCACTTTGACTACAAGAGCAAGTGGACAATGGGTGCACGTATTGAAGAAAATATTGATTTGTTAAGTAATGTTATGATTTAAGAGATGTAATGCGAGGTCAAATGTGACTCACCTTTCTACAAGTGGTAGCTTCATTGTTAGTGCAAAGAATTATCATTTCTTAGTATACTTTTTTCATCCACTGTGTTTAAATAAGTTTATACAGTAAACTTTATATTTAAACTGGTTGGAATGTGGAACTCACTACCACAGGGAGTGATTGTGATGAATAGCAGAGATGCTGTTATTAAAGTTTATTTATTAGTCACAAGTAAGGCTTACATGAATGCTGCCATGAAGTTACTGTGAAATTCCCCTAATCGCCACCCTCCGGTGCCTGTTCGGGTCAATGTACCTAACCAGCACGTCTTTCAGACTGTGGGAGGAAACCGGAGCACCCAGAGGAAACCCACGCAGACACGGGGAGAATGTGCAAACACTACACAGACAGTGACCCAAGCCGGGAATCAAACACGGGTCCCTGAGGCTGTGAGGCAGTAGTACTAACCACTGCGCCACCGTGCCGCCTAATGTAAGATTCTGAGGGGGTTTGACTGATCCTGAGAGGATATTTCCCCTTGTGTGGGGATCTAGAATTAGGGGTCACAGTTTCAGATTAAGGGGTCACCCACTTGAAATGGAAATGAGGAGGAATTTCTTGTCTCGGTGGTTGGTTGGTCTGTGGATTACTCTGCCACAGAGAGCTGGGGAGGTTCTGTGGTGGACAGTTAGAAACATGAGAAAGCTTGCATGCGTGAAAAATGACTACCTCCACAGTCCCAGGGGCTCCTCTCTCCTTTGAGGGAGAGCTGAGTGGTGGTGATTTAACCTTAGGGTCGCCACCCCTTAGGCGAGGGGCAAGGTTGAGAAGGCGAGGCCTTCATGAATAATCTCAGCCAGTACGGGAATTGAACCTGCGCTATTGGCGTCATGCTGCATCATGAACCGGCCTTCCAGCTGACCCCCTTGTATATGTCAATGCACAGGAATCTACAGAACACACAGAAAGTAGGCTCCTTAGACACATGCAAATCAGAGACCCATGAGAAACAGAGAAGAAGAACTTGTATTTATTTAGCATGTCTCATGATTTCAGGACATCCAAAGTGCATTATAGGCAATGAAGTACTTCTTGCCCTTCTCAAGGGCAATTAGGGGCAGGCAATAAATTGTGGCCTGGCCAATAATGCCCACATCCCATGAATTACAAAGAACAAAGAACAAAGAACAATACAGCACAGGAACAGGCCCTTCGGCCCTCCAAGCCCACGCCGCTCCCCGGTCCAGGATTGAATCCTGAATCCAGGATCCCCGCCCAATTTTCCAGCCTATCTACATACCAATATCCTATCCACCGAGCTGTCCCTCACAGCTACGATGCTTTGTTCATTACAACCTATTAACTCACTCCCACCCCCCCATTCCAGACCATGTGATCTCCAGGGAGAGGCGAAAACCCAGAGTGAAAAACCCCAGGGCCAATATGGGGGAAAAAAAATCTGGGAAATTCCTCTCCGACCCCCTGAGGCGATCGAAACGAGTCCAGGAGATCCCAATGGCCCTGATCAGAAAATGCTTCCCAACCCTAGTCATTTCCACTTCCACGAACACCATATGAATTCCCAGCCCCCGAGACAGGTTCCCAACTATCCGCAGTCTCGCTCTGTACTGGCACCAGCAAGATGATCATAGAATGAAGCCTTGAAACGAGAAACCAGGAACAATTAGCCCGCGCCGCTCCCTGGTCCAAACTAGACCACTCTTTTGTATCCCTCCATTCCCACTCCGTTCATATAGCTGTCTAGATAAGTCTTAAACGTTCCCAGTGTGTCCGCCTCCACCACCTTGCCCGGCAACACATTCCAGGCCCCCACGACCCTCTGTGTGAAATATGTCCTTCTGATATCTGTGTTAAACCTCCCCCCCTTCACCTTGAACCTATGACCCCTCGTGAATGTCACCACCGACCCGGGGAAAAGCTTCCCACCGTTCACCCTATCTATGCCTTTCATAATTTTATACACCTCTATTAAGTCTCCCCTCATCCTCCGTCTTTCCACAGAGAACAACCCCAGTTTCCCCAATCTCTCCTCATAACCAAGCCCCTCCATACCAGGCAACATCCTGGTAAACCTCCTCTGTACTCTCTCCAAAGCCTCCACGTCCTTCTGGTAGTGTGGCGACCAGAACTGGACGCAGTATTCCAAATGCGGCCGAACCAACGTTCTATACATCTGCAACATCAGACCCCAACTTTTATACTCTATGCCCCGTCCTATAAAGGCAAGCATGCCATATGCCTTCTTCACCACCTTCTCCACCTGTGACGTCACCTTCAAAGATCTGTGGACTTGCACACCCAGGTCCCTCTGCGTCTCTACGCCCTTTATGGTTCTTCCATTTATCGTGTAGCTCCTCCCTACATTATTCCCACCAAAATGCATCACTTCGCATTTATCAGGATTGAACTCCATCTGCCATTTCCTTGCCCAAATTTCCAGCCTATCTATATCCTTCTGTAGCCTCTGACAGAAATTAATTTCAAAAAGTGTAGTCACTGTTGTGATGTTGGAAGTACAGCAGCAAATTTGCACACAGCAAGATCCCACAAAGCAATGTGATAATGATTAGATGATCTGTTTTAGTAATGTATCTTCAGGGTTACATATTGGCTAGAGAAAACTCCCCTGACCTTCTTTCAATAGTGTGCCAGGAACTATTATGTCCACCTGAGAGAGCAGAAAGGGCCTCGGTTTAACATCTCATTTGAAAGCTGGCACCTCTGACAGTGCCGCATTCCCTCGGTGCTGCACCGAGAGGGTTGGTCCAGGTTTTGTGATCAAGGCTGGGGTTTTACATAGAGCTGTAGCCCTGTCCACTGGCCAGGAAACTATTCCCTGCAGACACGGCTTCCACCCCTCTGAGGCAGGATGCCCCATTCCCAAGAGCTGCCAGCCAATCAGCAGGCCAGCAGCTCTTCTGTCCCAGTAGCGCCACTGGGAGACATGGCTGACGCTGGGACTGCAGCTGTCCCCAAGGCAAGTGGGTTCAGGGGTTGACAGGGCCAACTAGACCCAAGCGGGGGAGGGAGGGGTTTGGTTGCAAGGGCAGGCAGCGATGTCTTCCAGCATTTGCAGGCCACAGGATGGG
Organism: Mustelus asterias; assembly: GCF_964213995.1. Lineage (NCBI taxonomy): Eukaryota > Metazoa > Chordata > Chondrichthyes > Carcharhiniformes > Triakidae > Mustelus > Mustelus asterias. Next base: position 135,435,601 of record NC_135807.1, read on the forward strand.
CAATCAGGAGAGACATTCCCCACCTACACCACCCCCCCACCCACAACCCCTCACTGAATCCACACAGGGGTCAGCAGAGTCTCCCTGGCAGTCCAGCCTCCCCACATGCCAAAGTGCCCACCCCTGGTATTTTAACAGTGGTGGTGAGAAGAGGCCCTTAATTGGCACCCCTACCATCCCTGCCACTTTTCCGACAACCCCCCACCCTCCCCAACCTACACCTTCTCCCACCATGCTCCCAGGATGGCGGGGCATAAAATTCCAGCTGTGGGTCTCCAAAGTGGGATTTGAAGCCACAACCATTGAACTCAGAGGCAACAGCCTGCTGACTGGCACTGTCAGCAATTAAATTGCTTTGAGATTCTAAGTGGCATCATTGGACCTGATTTTCATAGATTAACAAGGTTCCTGTCCAGTGAGAGATCAGAAGAAAGATGGTGACCGGTTGGGAACATGGTGGCAAACTGACCACTTTATCACCACCTCAGTTTTGTACGGCAGCAGGAGTTAAAATCCTTCCTTCCCTGAAGTTAATTACATGAAGTAATAGCTTAGTCGATGTAGTCTTCAAATCAGTATTTCTCTCTTCTTCATTTTTGGGATGTAGGCGTTGCTGGCAAGAGTTGGCATTTATTGAACATCCCTTGTTGCCCTTGGGATAGCGATGGTGAACTATTTTTTGATGCAAATGAGTGGCTTGCTTAGACCTCTTCAGAGCGGCAGTTAAACGTCAACCACATTGGAGTGGGATTGGAGTCACATAGAGGTCAGAGAGGATGAAGAACAGAAGGTTTCTATCCCATTAGTGATCCAGATGTGCTTCATGACAACCTGATAACTTCATGGATTTGTATTTTTTTAAACTGAATTAAAACTCCCAACCTGCCGTGGTGAGATTTGAACTCACATTCCTTTGAGTTTTAGTCCAGGTCTCAGAATTACGAGTGCAGTAACATACCATTGCCAATGGAAACAAAATCAGCATTTATATTGCAGCTTTCACATGGTAAAATGATCCTGGAGAGTTGACAAGCATAATTTAGCACTGAGCCACATAAAGGGATATTGGGATGACTGGTGACTGAACACTTGGTCAAAGAGGTAGGTTTTAAGGAGAGTTTTTAAGGAGAGTTTTAAGGAGAGTGGGTGGCACCATAGCACGGTGGTTAGCACTGCTGTTTCACAGCGCCAGGGACCCGGGTTCGATTCCCGGCTTGGGTCACTGTCTGTGTGGAGTTTGCACATTCTCCCCGTGTCTGCATGGGTTTCCTCCGGGTGCTCTGGTTTCCTCCCACAGTCTGAAAGACATGCTGGTTAGATACACTGACCCGAACAGGCGCCAAACTGTGGCGACTAGGGGAATTTCACAGTAACTTCATTGCAGTGTTAATGTAAGCCTTACTTGTAACTAATAAATAAACTTTAAACTTTAAATGAGGAGGTAGAGGCAGAAAGGAGCTGAGGTTTAGAAAACGGTAAGAAGTCTCACAACACCAGGTTAAAGTCCAACAGGTTTATTTGGTATCATGAGCTTTCAGAGCGCTGCTCCTTTATCAGGTGAGTGGAGCACATCAAGTGATGAAGGAGCAGTGCTCCGAAAGCTCATGATTCCAAATAAACCTGTTGGAATTTAACCTGGTGTTGTGAGACATCTAATCGTGTCCACCCCGCCGGCATCTCCACATCAGGTTTAGAGAAGGAATTCCAGAGATTAGCACCTAAAGAGCTGAAGGCACAGCTGCCAATAGTGGAGCGATGGAAATCAGGAATGCTCAAGAGGCTAGAATTAGAAGAGCGCAGGGATCTTGGAGGGGTCTGCAGCCAAAAGGCATGGCAGAGATAGTGGGGCTCAAGGCCATGATGGGTGTTAGTGCGAGTGGGCGAACACGACCACTTCGGACTCAGAGTCAAGTTCAACAGCGGTACAGCTTTATTAACGTCGACGGAGATGCAATCAGGACATACAAACAGCACTGTCCCGAAAGCACTCTGAAAGCCTGCTGCAATGGGCTACAGTTATACTCGAACTTTGACACGTCGTATGATTCAAATGTTAATGTTTTGTTTACAGTATTTGACTCTGACCATTCTGTTTGATGTTTTAAGTACAGTAACAATGTTTAGGTATGGTAATTGTTTCTGTCCGATGGGTTTATCAATGGGTGTTTGGCTGATCTCAGGAAGTCTTTTGAGGCTAAGAAGGCTTCCTGGTATCACTTGATTAGTCATGATGTGGAGATGCCGGCGTTGGACTGGGGTAAGCACAGTAAGAAGTCTCACAACACCAGGTTAAAGTCCAACAGGTTTATTTGGTAGCAAATACCATAAGCTTTCGGAGCAATGCTCCTTCGTCAGATGGAGTGGTCTCTGTTCTCAAACAGGGCACAGACACAGAAATCAAATTACAGAATACTGATTAGAATGCAAATCTCTACAGCCAGCCAGGTCTTACATTTACATTGTCTGTACATTTAAGACCTGGCTGGCTGTAGAGATTTGCATTCTAATCAGTATTCTGTAATTTGATTTCTGTGTCTGTGCCCTGTTTGAGAACAGAGACCACTCCATCTGACGAAGGAGCATTGCTCCGAAAGCTAATGGTATTTGCTACCAAATAAACCTGTTGGACTTTAACCTGGTGTTGTGAGACTTCTTACTGCACTTGATTAGGTCAGTGGTGCTGATTTGATGAGATGAGTTTCCTTTGGTGCCACCGTGTCTGGCCCCCTTTTGTGTGTTAGACCTTGTTTGCATTTTAAAAGCATGCCTTGCCTGTTTGTCTGGATCTGTCCCTTTTAATCTTTAATGGAGGGGTTCTGACTACAGTTTGGCCTGTTTCATATTATATACGTAACTTCATCAATTTGTTGTCCGCTAACAATGGGATTCAAGAACAAGATGAGAATTTTGAAATTAAAACATTTCTGGAATGGAAGTCAGCGTTAGATCTGGGAGCACGGGGAATGTGACAAGTGAACAGGACTTGGTGCATTGTATGCTATTGTGTCCTGTTAATAATAGCTCAGGTTTTCCTCTGTGAATAAAGCAACAACTTATTCTTGAAATTTTGAAAGCAGAACTCAATAAAAATGAACTCTTTCTCTGTGCACCGAAGCATCTCGAAGTCAGGGCCGGGCATCAGGTATTACTTATTAAACATTTTATCGCTGGAACCCACCTCACTGGTGGTGAGGTCATACCCAATCAACGCACGGATAGATTTTATTGCTCCTCATATAAATATTGCACCACAAGTATCCTATCGTTGTCAGAGCTTCAGGAGAAGATACACAGCTGGGAAAATGGGCAACTCTCATGTAAGTAAATAAGCTGATCTCTCCTATACAAAGCTCAAAATGTCTGCCACATCTGAACTCCCTGGCGCTTAAACTTAGCCGATTGTTTGGCAGAAACCAGTTCAAGGAAACTTGTAAATATCTAGCTTTTAAAGTTTCCCATTATAAATAATGAACAAAAAAATCCTTATATTGATTTAAAGTATTTTGCTGGTCCAATCCCTTGCCCTTTTATGCTTATAATTTAAGCAAATGATTTATTGGAACGTTTTTTAAATTTGGGATGTGAGTGTTGCTGGCAAGGTCAGGATTTATTGTCAATACCTTGAGAAGTTGGCGGTGAGCTGCCTTCCTGAACTACTGCTGTAGGTACACCCACTGTGCTGTTAGGGAGGGAGCTTCAGGACTTTGATCCAGCAACAGCGAAGGAACGGTGGGGCGTTTCCAAGTCAGGATAATGTGTTGGTGAGTGTCTTGGAGGGGAATTTGCAGGTGGTGATGTTCCTATGCATTGGCTGCCTTACCTTTCTAGGGGAGGCGATGATCTGGTGGTATTACTGCTAGACTATTATTCAGAAATTCAGCTAATGTTCTGGGGATCTGGGTTCGAATCCCACCACGGCAGCTGGTGGAATTTGAATTCAATAAAAAATATCTGGAATTAAGAATCTACTGATGACCATGAAACCATTGTCGATTGTTGGAAAACCCATCTGGTTCATTAATGTCCTTTAGAGAAGGAAATCTGCCATCCTTACCCAGTCTGGCCTATATGTGACACCAGCGCCACAACAATGTGGTTGACTCTCAACTGCCCTCGGGAAACTAGGGATGGGCAATAAATGCTGATCAGTCAGCGATGCTCATGTCCCATGAATGAATAAAAAAATGGTGGTGTGGTTGTGGGTTTAGAAGGTGTTGTGGAAGGAGCCTTGGTGAATTGCTGCAGTGCATCTTGTAGATGGCACACACGGCTGCCACTGTATATTGGTGGTAGAGGGAGTGAATGTTTAAGGTGGTAGATAGAATGGCAATTGAGTGAGCTGCTTTGTCCTGGATGGTGCTACGCTTCTTGACTGTTCTAAGAGTTGAAGGAAGAGCCTGTCCTTACGAAGATTGATACGTTGAGTATACGCTGTCTATACTGAAAGCTTGCAAAATGAGATTCATCTTTCATCCTTGTTTTCAATCCATCCAATGCCTCACTCCGCCCTAGCTCCATAATCTCCTCCAGCCCCCAAGACCCCCCACCCCCAAGATCATCAGCACTCCTCCAATTCTGACCTCTGAACACCCACCGATTGTAATCGCTGAACCACAGGTGGGCACGTCTTCTGCTGCCTGGGCCCTAAGCTCTGGAATTCCCTCCCTTAACCTCTCTGACTCTCTACCTTTCCCTCCCCCTTGAAGACAATCTTTGAAAGCTGTCTCTTTGACCAAGTTGTCCCAACATTTCCTTATGTAACTCAGAGTAAACTTCTGTTTGATGAAGCTCCTGAGAAGTCTCATGGGATGTTTCACTACTTTATAGACGCTATATTAATGCAAGTTGTTGTTGTCGAGACTTACTTGTCAGCAATTTTGTTCATGATGTGCCGGTTAGGTGAATTGGTCGTGCTAAATCGCCCCTTAGTGTTAGGGGGATTAGCAGGGTAAATATGTGGAGTTACGTGGATAGGGCCTGGGTGGGATTGTTGTCGATGCAGCCTCAATGGGCCGAATGGCCTCCTTCTGCACTGTAGGGATTCTTTGATTCTATGAAATGATGCACCATTAGTGCCAGACTAATTCAAACAGGCTAACATGAGCCAAGACTTTAGCATTACATTCAAAAATCCTATGATGCGGTAAACATTCTAAAATAATAACAACCACTTTGGGGTTAATATTTATGTAACTCTTACCAAGATGGTTTGCATCACGATCTTGGACCTGTAGTCACAGAAACTGATCGTCAAAAATAAATTGCTGCTAATTAATAATTTAAATAGCTCCCTGAGATGTTTGGTTGTCCTATGTTTCTACACCTCATTCTGTTTTAATATTTTAACTTTCCTTTTTTTCTTAAGACTGGTATAATTCAGGTCAGAAACTCCAAAGTGTTTTATGAAGTCCGCCTGGATCATAAGTTTGAATTTGGCTAGGGTGAGCATTTCACTTCAGGTATGATTCAAATGACCCACTAGGGAGCTTTTATCAAACAAAGTTTATTTAAGAATACAGTTAACATGCATAGAAAGAAAATTAGCAATAGCTTTTACCCAATAACAAACAAGAAAAAAAACAACCATGATATTGTATAAACCTTAATAAATATATGAAATGTTCCAAGCAAATAAACTTCTTTAAATAAAACCCTTGCCGCAGGTTTAGTACAGAAAATACGAATGCTCATGTGATGCTGGAACTAAGTCCTTTGGTTGGATGCTGCAGCTCTCTTGATCCACACACAGACAAGCTTGGAGTCAGACAGCTTTCCAGGGAGAGAAAAAGAGAGAGAGAGAGACTCTAGTTACTATCTCGCAAATCATCAACAGCAGAATTTTCACTCTACAAAGGACAAAAGACCTTCTTCCAGTGAGCCAGCGGAATTTAAAATACCAGGGAGAGAGATAGAGAGAGAGAAAAGCTGCCTGCCACTTGACAACCAGGGCAGCTTCTGACACTAAAACCAAAAGTGAAAGTGAGTCCTTGGATTCTTCTGGGGAGGAACCACCTGGCTTCGACTTGTCAATCAATCTTCCCCCTCACAATGCAAGGTCATAAAAGATCTCGGAAAGTACCTGAGGCCCAGAGTAAAAATAAACGAAACCCATTTAAATCATTGAAGCAGCAATAAAAGGACTTCGAGCAGATAGCCCGGCAACAATGAGAAAAACCAAAGCTGCTTACAGCTGCAGAGAACATGATTTAAAAAAAACATTTCTTAATGGGTACACTAGCGTCACAGGGCCATTTATTTTTCCCCAATTTGCCTGTTCCCTCCCAGGTCAATGTGCCTTGCCCAGAACCAACAAAAACTGGTATACACAGAGGGAACATTGGCACCGTATTGGCACATGTCTGAGATAAATATGGGCAGAATACAGCCCGGGTCTGGTTGACCGGGTTAGACTTTCCCCTATCAGCTCCCACTGCCCATACTTTTCTTCCATTGGGCTTGACAGGCAGTGGCTGAGGGGATATTTCTTCATGTGGGGGAATCTAGAACTAGGGAGCATGGGTTCAGAATAAGGGGCACCCCATTCAAGATGGAAATAAGGAGGAATTTCTTCTCCCAGGAGTTAATGGATCTTTGGGATTCTCTACCCCAGAGTTGCAGAAGGCGAGGCATTGAATATATTCAAGCCGAGATGAACAGATTGTTGAACACTAGGTGAATCAAGGGTTAAGACAGGAAAGTGTAGAAGCATAGAAACATAGAAAAACTACAGCACAAACAGGCCCTTCGGCCCACAAGTTGTGCTGAACACATCCCTACCTTCTAGACCTACCTATAACCCTCCATCCTATTAAGCTCCATGTACTCATCCAGGAGTCTCTTAAAAGACCCTATTGAGTTCGCCTCCACCACCACTGATTCCAATCGCCCACCACCCTCTGTGTGAAAAACTTACCCCGAACATCTCCCCTGTACCTACCCCCCAGCACCTTAAACCTGTGTCCTCTCGTAGCAGACATTTCCACCCTGGGAAAAAGCCTCTGAGAGTCCACCCGATCTATGCCTCTCAACATCTTATACACCTCTATTAGGTCTCCTCTCATCCTGAGGCAATAGCTGAGGCAAAGATCAAATCAACCGCAATCTTATTTAGAGGGGCCAAATGGTCCACTCCTGTTCCTATTTCTTATGTTCTTAATTGCATGGCCCAGAGGAGTGAGGGGATGAAGGCTGGCCCAGTTTCGACCTCCCATCAGAAGAGGATCTTCTTGTTGCTGCCATAGAACTCTGAATGCTTCTGTCCACCATGACGGGGGAGGGCGACGTAAAATCCATTTTTTACTTGCTTCCTATCTTTTTGACAACAGCAACAACTTGTATTTATATAGCACCATTTCATTAGTGAAACACTGCCAACGCCCTTCACAGGAATTTTACCAGACAGACATTAACACTGAGCACATAAGACAATGTCAGAACAGATGATTAAATACTGGGTCTAATGTGTAGGTTTTAAGGGCTATCTTGTTGGAGGATAACGAGACAGGGAGATTTGGGGAGATAATTCCAGGCTTTAGGGCCTTGGCAGCCAAAAGCGCAACTGCCAATCATGGAGCAATTAAGATTGGGGATGCCCGAGGGGCCAGAAATGAAGGAGGGCAGAGATCTCGGTGGGATTTAGACCCGGAGAAGATTGCAAAGTTAAGAAGGAGCCAAGCTGCAAAGGGATTTGAAAACAAGGTGGGAATGTTAAAATTGAGGCATTGCTTGGGCATGGATCCAATGTAGATCAGTTGATCTTCTACCCACATTCCTTCTGGCAGTCTCCTTATCCACATATCCCCAGATTCTCCTAGTATCCAAGAACATATTCATCTCATCCTTGAATATATTCAGTGACTGAATCTCAGTGATCTTGGTCCCATTTAACCAAACTACTAAACTCAATGTGCAGGATAATCTGGCCTCCCAGCCGCATGTTTCCCGCCAGCAGGAGGTGGCGCGTTGTTTGCTAGCGGCGGAATTCTCTGGTCTTGCCGCTGTCAATGGGAATTCCCACTTACATCACCCCACGCAGACGGGAAACCCGCGGCAGGGATGCGCTGCCGGCGGGACCGGATAATCCCGCCAGCGTGAAACGCCAGAGAATTCTGGCCAACATTTCATGATAGGCTGGTAATCCATCTCAGAATGCAGGAAGAACTGATTTACCTAAATGTGAGGTCCATAGGTTAGCAAGAGAAGGGGCAACACAGTAGACACACCATGCTGTGTTTACTCTACATTATTACAATTATGCAGTTCTTTCTTGAAGCTTTTCCCTGCCTGGCTGCTAAGCACAAGACGAAAAAATATATTTTTTGTTAAGAGTTTCCCTCTCACTGCAGAGGCTCTAGGGCCAATCTACATTCAATAACCTGCTCTGAAAACTCTGCTCACATTTTGACATCTGTGGCAAAGTGCATCACATCAGCTGAGATGATCCAAACCTTCCAAAACAATCACCAATATTTAAAATTGAACAACCTACAACATTCTAAAAAAAAATCAATTCACCCTGTCTCTCAATGTTAACAAATCCTTTGAAAATTCCTGGATCCAGATCTGGATCTTTGTCAAAATCTAATCTGTTCCTCCTTGGGACAAACTCTGTCCATGTACCATGTTTTGTTGAAATCTGTTCATTGGTTTTTGAGATACAGCCAAATAGACTAGCAAACAGCAGTGAAAACATTCACCGACAGTGTGAGCGATGTTGAGTGGGATTTACTGGCCATCCGCACCCCAAAACCAGAAATTCCCATCCAAGGTCATCAAATCTCTAAATGACCCTGCCAAATTTTCTGTCCCGCAGTGGGTGGGATTGGAAAATTTACCCCAATAAGTTAGCAACATAGTGAGGCAGTATTTCTAGCTTAATATGGGATACCATTAGACAAATAATAGAAGAAATGGTGCAGATATTCTGAACCCCAATTCATAAATTGGAAGATATTGGCTGGACCTTTTTTTTATTCATTCATGAGACATGGCCTCACTGGCTGGCTAGCATTTATTGCCCATCCCCTACTTGCCTGAGGACAGTTGAGAGTCAACCACATTGCTGTGACTCTGGAGTCACACGTAGGCCAGGCAGGGTAAGGAAGGCAGATCTCCTTCCCTAAAGGACATTAGTAAACCAGATGGGTTTTTCCGACAATCGACAATGGCTTCATGGTCATCAGTAGGTTCTTAGTTCCAGATATTTTTTAATGAATTCAAATTACACCATCTGCCGTGGCGGGATTCGAACCCGGGTCCCCCAGAACATTAGCTGAGTTTCCGGATTAATTGTCTAGCGATTATACCACGAGGCCATCACCTCCCCTTTCATGCCGGCAGGATCTACAGGTCCCACTGATGACGAACCCCCGCCATGGGTTTCCCAATGGTGAAGAGTGCATTCAACGAGCAACCTCATTGACAATGACGGGGCCAGAAGATCCCGCCGCTGGCCAATGGCGGGACACCTCCACTGCCATGAAACACGCGGTGGGTTGCATGGAAAATGCTGCCCATTGGGGTTATATCAACCAATGGTGGAAGTTGGGACATAGGACTCAGCCAGGTCAGCCAATCTTTCTTTGTGTTTGACACTGGATGGTACTAGGGCATTAACCAACTTTACAACCTAATTGCAGAAAAGCCCACATGGAAATATTTGTCAATCAAATGTTGTAAAATAATAAAGATAAAGAGTTACCCGAGTAACCAAGTTGTTAAGGGTTGTCTGCACATCTTCGTCAACTTGGAAATGTTGACATCATCTATACATTCGGGTTTAAAGCGGATGTCAAATTATTTGCAACTCTCTCTGGACTGAGTACAGTTCTGGGTTTCATATTATGAAAAGGATATGGAGGCTGTAATAAGTCCTCGGAGGCAGAAGTCTCTTCACCAAAATCCTTTTATTTACAAGGCTGACACCAGCATACAGAGAGCTTTCAGTGAGCAGTCTACACTAGGAGTCCCAGAGGAACTGGCACTCCTAGTTACGTACAAAGCAAGAGGTTCCCTGATTGTCCCATCAAGTTGACTCTTAATCAGGGAGTTCATATTCTAACAGGCCCACCTCCATTGCCTGATTAAAGTCATTACACTGGCACTGGAGAAACGCAAAAATGATTTACAAGGTTGCCACAAGGACGGAGGAGCATTAAGAAACTAGGAAAAAAGCGGTCATATGGGGGCTGCAAATTCATCTGCCCCATTTTTTTGGCGGTGTGTGCTTCATGACCCACCTGCACCCGTTCAGAATTCAGATCCAGGTGGGCAATACACAATTTTGGGCCACCTACCTCTTCTGAATCACCTGACTGAGAGGGTCACATGCTACAGTCTTCTTCCTTACACTACTGGCTGCTACAGAGGAGCTCAGTCGCATTGTTCAGAAAGCATATGTTGCAGTCAGCCCGTTCTTCTTAAAGACACGCTGTCCCTCTAAAAGGGATGGCGCACTGAAAAAACATTTCCACAATTTAAATTATGGCAATTTAAATTAATTTAAATTTAAATTGAGGGTGGCATGGTGGCACAGTGGTTAGCACTGCTGTCTCACAGCACCAGGGACCTGAATTCGATTCTGGCCTTGGATGACTGTCTGTGTGGAGTTTGCATGTCCTCCCCGTGTCTGTGTGGGTTTCCTCCAGGTACTCCGGTTCCCTCCCACACTCCAAAGATGTGCAGGTTAGGTGCATTGACCATGCTAAATTGCCCCTTAGTGACAAAAGATTTGCAGGTTGGGTGGATTAAGCATGGTAGATGAACGGAGTTGTGGGGAGTGGGATGGGGGAGCGGGTCTAGATGGGATGCTCTTTCAGAGAGTCAGTGCAGACTCGATGGGCCAAGTGACCTCCTTCTGCACTGTAGGGATTCTATGGTTGAAAATGAACAGAGGGAATGAGAAATGGTTGGGCCTTGGATACGACGGTGAGGAATGTCTGTACTGTTGTCTGGAGCTGAGGGGAAGGCCTTGAACAACAACCATCTTTCTTGGTGCTAAGTATGACTCTAACCAGTGGAGAGATTTCCCCTTGATTCACATTGACTCCAGTTTTGCCAGATCTCCTTGCTGCCACACTTTCCCCGTGTTGCCTTGATGTCAAGTACAGTCACTCACATCTCATCTCTTTCAGCCTTCTTGTCCGTGTTTGGACCAAGGCTGTAATGATGTCAGGAGCTGAGTGGCCCTGGCGGAACCCCAACAGAGCATCAGTGGGCAGATTATTGCTGAGTAAGTGCTGCTTGATAATGCCATTGATGGCCCCTTCCAACACTTTGTTGATGATGCAGAGTAGATTAATGGGGCAGTAATTGGCAGGGTTGGATTTGTATTGCTTTTTGTGGACTGGATAGATTTTTCCCACTTGCTGGTTTCCACACCCACTACACCTATGATACTTCATGAGGTCCAGAGTGGGTGTTGAGGATTCCCAGGAAAAGTCCTTCCTGACTTTATACCACTCTGCTGCCACCTCTGCTGGGTTTGCCTTCTTGTTAGGACAGGACAGATCTAGGGATGGTGGTGGTAGTGTCTGGAATGTTGTCTGTGAGACACGATTTCGTAAGTCCGACTATGTAAGACTGTTGTTTGACGAGTCAGTGCAACAATTCTTCCAATTTTAGCACAAGCCTCCAGACATTACATAGGAACATAGAAGATAGGAGCAGGAGGAGGCCATTTGGCCCTTCGAGCCTGCTCCACCATTCATCATGATCATGGCTCAATAGCCTAATCCTGCTTTCTCCCCATAACCTTTGATCCCATTCACCCCAAGTGCTATATCCAGCCGCCTCTTGAATACATTCAACGTTTTGGCATCAACTACTTCCTGTGGTAATGAATTCCACAGGCTCGCCACTCTTCAACTCTACTGGTTACATCTTCAAAGAATTCCAAGAGATTTGTCAACCGTGATTTCCCCTTCATAAATCCATGCTGACTCTGTCTGATCCTGCCACTGCTTTCTAAATGCCCCGCCATGAAGTCCTTGATAATGGATTCGAGAATTTTCCCCACTACCCATGTTAGGCTTACTGGTCTATTATTCCCTGTTTTCTTTCTACCTCCCTTTTTGAATATTGGGAGTGACATTAGCTGCCCTCCAATCTGCAGGAACTGTTCCAGAGTCTATTAGTAAAGAGAACTTTACAAGGTCGACAGGACTGCCATTGTCATTTCCAGGACCTAAGTTGATAGTCCAGTTTTATATCTTTTAGGCCTTGTAGACCATGTAGCAGTTTGATACAACTGAGTGACTTGTTAGGCCACTTCAGAGGGCATTTAAGAGTTAACCACGTTTCTGTGGATCTGGAGTCATATGTAGGCCAGACTGGGCAAGGACGGCAGATTTCCTTCGCTGAAGGACATTAGTGAACCAGATGGGTTTTACAATGGACAATGGTTTTGTGGTCACTATTGCTTGAGTTCCAGATTTTTATTAATTGAATTTAAACACCACCAGCAGCCGTAATGGATTTGAACCCGTGTCCCCAGGGCATTACTTTGGGCCTCTGAATTACTGGTCCAACAACATTACTGGGACACCATGGCCTCCCCTCAATTATAATAGGGATGGGTGGAGTCTCACGTGGACCAGTTGGACAAAATAGCATGTTAATGTTATTCTGTCTATGTTTGCTGATATTTTTCAATCACTTAGATTTGATATGTATGTGCCATTACAACAAGAAAGGGGAATGATCTGAAGGAGTTATCACATCTAACAGTTTACAGGAATTAAAATAGGAGCAGTTGTAAATGATGACTAACTTGCAGGAATGTGGGGCTGGGGGGATGATAAAATTGGGGCGAGGGGATGATATGGAGGGACATGAAAAAAAGGATGGGAGTTTTAAAATCACGTTGTTGCTGGACCAGGGGTCAATGTAGTTCCATGAGCACAGGGTGGTGATGGGTGACAGGCAATTGGTACTAGTTAGGATGTAGACAGCATGGGCAGCACGGTGGCACAGTGGTTAGCGCTGCTGCCTCACATCGCCAGGGACCCGGGTTTGATTCCCGGCTTGCGTCACTGTCTGTGCGGAGTCTGCACGTTCTCCCCGTGTCTGCGTGGGTTTCTTCCGAGTGCTCAGGTTTCCTCCCACCGCTGGTTAGGTGCATTGGCCATGCTAAATTCTCCCTCAGTGTTACCCAAACAGACGCCGGAGTGTGGTGACTAGGGGATTTTCACAATAACTTCATTGCAGTGTTAATGTAAACCTACTTGTGACACTAATTTAAAAACTTTAGCAGAGTTTTGGATGATTTAAAGTGGTCCTCCTTTGAGCCATTATTATCATAGAATACCTGTATTATCGAAGGAGGCCATTCAGCCCATTGAATCTGCACTGACTCTCTGGTAGAGCATCTCATCCAGACCCTATCCACCTTAGCCCACGCATCTTTGGAATATGGGAGGAAATTGGAGCATCTGGAGGAAACCCTTGCAGACACAGGGAGAATGTGCAGACTCCGCACAGATAGTCACCCAAGATGGGATTTCAACTCAGGTCCCTGGCGCTGAGAGGCAGCAGTGCTAACCACTGTGCCACCATGCCGCACTAAGTTTTGTGTATAATTATGAAACAGTGGTAAGCACTGCTGCCTCACAGCGCCAGGGACCTGGGTTCGATTCCCGGCTTGAGTCTCTGTCTGCGTGGAGTCTGCACGTGGTGTGGTAGACAGTGAGGAAGGGTGTCGTAGTTTGCAGGAAGACTTAGACAGGTTGCAAAGTTGGGCCGAGAGGTGGCGGATGGAGTTTAATGCGGAGAAGTGTGAGGTAATTCACTTTGGTAGGAATAACAGATGTGTTGAGTATAGGGCTAACGGGAGGACTTTGAATAGTGTGGAGGAGCAGAGGGATCTAGGTGTATGTGTGCATAGATCCCTGAAAGTTGGGAATCAAGTAGATAAGGTTGTTAAGAAGGCATATGGTGTCTTGGCGTTTATTGGTAGGGGGATTGAATTTAGGAGTCGTAGCGTTATGTTGCAACTGTACACAACTCTGGTGCGGCCGCACTTGGAGTACTGTGTGCAGTTCTGGTCCCCACATTACAGGAAGGATGTGGAGGCTTTGGAGAGGGTGCAGAGGAGGTTTACCAGGATGTTGCCTGGTATGGAGGGGCGATCCTATGAGGAGAGGCTGAGGGATTTGGGATTGTTTTCGCTGGAAAGGCGGCGGCTAAGAGGGGATCTTATTGAAACATATAAGATGATTAGAGGTTTAGATAGGGTGGATAGTGATAGCCTTTTTCCTCTGATGGAGAAATCCAGCACGAGGGGGCATGGCTTTAAATTGAGGGGGGGTAGTTATAGAACCGATGTCAGGGGTAGGTTCTTTACCCAGAGGGTGGTGAGGGATTGGAATGCCCTGCCAGCATCAGTAGTAAATGCGCCTAGTTTGGGGGCGTTTAAGAGATCCGTAGATAGGTTCATGGACGAAAAGAAATTGGTTTAGGTTGGAGGGTCACAGTTTTTTTTTTTAACTGGTCGGTGCAACATCGTGGGCCGAAGGGCCTGTTCTGCGCTGTAATGTTCTATGTTCTATGTTCTATGCACGTTCTCCCCGTGTCTGCGTGGGTTTCCTCTGGGTGCTCCGGTTTCCTCCCACAGTCCAAAGATGTGCGGGTTAGGTGCATTGGCCATACTAAATTCTCCCTGAACAAGTGCTGGAGTGTGGCGACTGGGGGATTTTCACAGTAACTTCATTGCAGTGTTAATGTAAGCCTATTTGTGACACTAATAAATTAATAAATTAAGCTTAATTAAGCACCATGTATGAATAGTGTAATTACTTCAATGGGGCCATTTAGGTAGCTCTTTTAAGGTACCAACGTAATAAACTAACTCAAATTAACTTAGGGACAAAGTAAAAGGGGCAGCTCCCCAAAAGGAAGGAGGGAACAGCCCGAACCAAAAACAAAGTCGAAAGGAAACTTAAAACGTCAAACCAAAAGGTGATTATCGGGGTCGATAATACACCCCAGCCCCTGCGGCGCCCAGCGGTCGCGGAAGGCGTCAACCGCGCCCGTGGACACCGCATGCTCCCTCTCCAGGGACACCTGGCCGCGAATGTAGCCGCGGTAGAGGGGCAGACAATCGGGATGGACGGCCCCGTCGATCGCCCGCTGCCTGGACCTATTGATGGCGTGTCTCGCCAGGCCCAGGAGCAGGTTCACGAGGAGGTCGGCATCCCGACCCGCCCCTCTCTGCACCAGGTGCCTGTAGATCAGGAGCGTGGGACTGAAGTGCAAACAAAACATCAGTAAAAGGTGTTTGAGGAAACCAAAAAGGGTGTGCAGCCTAAAACACAGAACGTAGACATGGTCCACGGACTCCACGAGGCCACAGAAAGGGCAGTCTCGGGAGCCCGTGTACCGGAAAAACCTACGGTTGTACGGCACTGCTGCGTGCAACACCCTCCGCCCCAGGTCCCCAAGATAATTGGGGGAGATCCCTCCGTAGAGGGACCTCCACAGGGGACCTCTGCCGCCCGGCGGCAACAAGGCCCGCCAAGGTGTATCCGGGCGACAGGCGAGGACGCGGTAGTGAAAGGTGTGCAGCAGCAGCCCGTACAGGAAACGCCTCCGCGCGGTGGAAAAGGGCACGGAGGACATTTCCGCGAGGCGGCACATGCAGTGGGGCACCTGACCCGGGGGGGGGGAGGTCTAGGCTTTGGGCCAATGTGAATGGGGCCATTTAGGTTGGCCTATTGGAGTATGAACTCCCTGATTAAGGATCAGGAAAAGAGTTCCCTAAAAAAAGGAAAAGAGTTCCCTGATTAAGGATCCAATTGATGGGCCAATCATGGAGTCTTTGCCTCATATTTAACCGTGAGTGTTGGTTCCTCTGACACCCCCGGAGGTAAACTGCTAGCACTCTGTGTACTGCTGTTAGAATTGTAAATAAAGGGATCTTGGTGAAGGGACTTTTGCCTCCACAGACTTATTACAGATATGAATAATTTGTATTTTGTTTTGCAGTCTAGTGCTCAATATCATGTACACTTCAGTGAAGAGGGAGATGCCAAGAGGATAAAAAAGGCTTGTAGTGGAGCAGGTAATCAAACAGTTCTAATTGGACATTGAGTTTTTATTTGATGTTTTGTGATCACGTGCAGTTCTGTTAGAACAAAAAAGCACATGAGTTTAACTGTGGCGTTGCTTGCTGTGGTCCAATTGGGAATTGAGGAAGCATCTTCAGATCAGAGTCGTTTGCTGAAGAGATAGGACCGTGCTGATTCCAGGGAAAGAAGGGACAGACCTGCAGCAATGATCTACCCTCATCACAGTGTAAAAATTAGAGCCAGATCTTTCAGGAATGATATCAGGAAAGACCTAAGGGAAGGGTGGTCGATGTTATAATGAACCAATGCTGTGAGGGTCAGCTGATCCAGTATAAATGGAAAGCAGATGGTGCCTGGCCCAAGTGATGGTGTAATAGTTTATTTTATTAAACCTTTACTTGGTGAAGTTAGTTCTTTTATTGCCTGCTCCTGGAGTACCCTTACTGCAGGATGAACAGTCGATGTTCGGAACTCTTTTTCTCGAAAGACAATTGTTAATCAGAACAGCGACGCTGATTACACTTCATAAGCAAGTCACTAACTGTTTAAAAACGCTTTGGGACATCCTAAGATTGTGAAATGTGCTTTTTAATTGCAAGCATTTCATTTACTTAATGGAAACAAGTGCCATATCAGTCTGAGTGTTAGCAAGTGTGGTTAACACATCCGCAATATAAAAGAAGTCTTAATTGTTGCACAACATCAGGCTTGTGAAAGAAACTGCGGTTGTATTTTGCTTAATAAACAACAGAGGTCAGCAGTGGTGCATTTTGCCAATGCAGTTTGTTGGAAATATATTTTCATATCTTTCTATGCCATGCAAAATTCTCTCTTAAAATATGCATCATTCATGACAACCAATAAATAAATTCTTTAAACTGAAATAATGTAGATAAATTCTGTAGTTTATCAAAATTCAAGGTTACCAAACTGATCTCTTGCAGTTTTATAGTATCTGGGTGTTTTTGATTTGATTTATTATTGTCACATGTATTAGTATGCAGTGAAAAGTATTGTTTCTTGTGCACTATACAGACAAAGCATACCGTTCATAGAGAAGGAAAGGAGAGGGTGCAGAATGTAGTGTTACAGTCACAGCTAGGGTGTAGAGAAAGATCAACTTAACATAAGGTAGGTCCATTCAAAAGTCTGATGGCAGCAGGGAAGAAGCTGTTCTTGAGTCGGTTGGTACGTGACCTCAGACTTTTGTATCTGTCTCCTGACTGAAGAAGGTGGATGAGAGAATGTCCGGGGTGCGTGGGGTCCTTGGTTATGCTGGCTGCTTTTCTGAGGCAGCGGGGAAGTATGGATGGAGTCAATGGGTGGGAGGCTGGTTTGTGTGATGGACTGGGCTACATTCATGACCCTTTGTAATTTCATGCGGTCTTGGTCAGAACAGGAGCCATACCAAGCTGGGAAGGGTACTTTCTGTGGTGCATCTGTAAAAATTGGTAAGAGTCGTAGCGGACATGCCGAATTTCCCTAGCTTCCTGAGAAAGTAAGTGGTTATCTATAGCATCGGCGTGGAGGGACCAGGACAGGTGATCTGGACACCTAGAAACTTGAGGCTCTAGACCATTTCCACTTCATCCCCATTGATGTAGACGGGGCATGTCCTCCACTGCGCTTCCTGAAGTCGATGACTATCCCCTTCGTTTTGTTGAATTCTAAACAGAAACACACTTTCCCATCTTCAGCCAATTCCTAAAACGTCTGAAAACCTGAGAGCAACTTTCTCCAAGATTAAAAATAATACGTTTGGGTTTGTTTCTGCCACTCTGCTGCCTCTTGCTGCTTGGTCTCGCTGGGGAGCTTTGCGTCGTGTGGAATGAATAAATGCATTCTGAATAATCTCAACATTTTCTGTCTCTTTAATCTTCCTTGATTAATTCTTCCAATCCTGTCTTGCTGTGCATGCCTGACGATCATCACTCCACAGCTGCCTAGGCCCTTAACTCGAGAATTCCCTCTCTTAAACCTATCCACCTGTCTCGGTGCTCATAAAATGCTACCACCTTGACCAAAGTTTCATTCATCTGCCCTAAGATGCTCTGACGAAGGGTCATCCAGGCTCAAAATGTTGACTCTATTCTCTCTCCACAGATGCTGTCAGACCTGCTGAGATCTTCCAGTATTTTCTGTTTTAGCTGCCCTAATATGGCAGCATGGTGGCACAGTGGTGAGCACTGAAGCCTCACAGCGCCAATCATTGGCCAAACATTTAGGACTGAGATGAGAAGAAATTTCTTCATCCAGGGGTTGTAAATCTTTGGAATTCTCTATCCCCGGGAAATGCGGATGCCTAGTCGTTGAGTGTATTCAAAACAGAGTTCAATAAATTCTTGGCAACTGAGGGATGTGGGGAGAGTGCAGGAAGGTGGAGTTGAGGTACAAGATCAGGCATGAACTTGTTGAATGACAGAGCACACTCGAAGGGCCGAATGGCCACTCCAGTTCCTATCTCTTACATCTCTACCCCATCAAAACCCTTAATCACCTGAAGTATGTCAGCTGCATCACCCCTTAATCTTAGTTCTGAAATGTGACACTATTTACAACTGGTGGTGCTATTCAACTTATCCACATGATCTGCTATTGTATCCTTTAGGAACAGATGAAGTTGCCATTATCAAAATCCTTGCAAATCGCTCGACAGATGAGAGACAGAAGATAAAAGAGAAATACAGAGCTTTGTATGGCAAAGTAAGTACAACTGTGACAAGACTCAGATGAAATGTAGTACATTGGGAGCATGATAAAGTGATACTGAAACTTGTGGAATTTCACCATATTCTCCTGTTTTATATTCATTTTTTCTTCTTTCATGGGACGAGGGCGTCGCTGGCAAGGTCAATATTTGTTGCACATACCTAACTGCCTTGAACTGAGTTGCTTTCTCGGTCATTTCAAAGGGCAGGTGAGAGAGAGTCAACCACCTTGCTGTGGGTCTGGAGTCACGTGTAGGCCAGACCAGATAAGGATGGCAGATTTCCTTCCCTCAAGGTCATTTGTGAACCAGATGGATTTTTCCAACAATCAACGATAGTTTCATGGTCACCATTAGTTTTCAATTCCAGGTTTATTAATTAATTGAATTCCACCAGCTGCCCTGGTGGGATTTGAACCCATGTCCTCACCACTTTAAATGCGTGCAGCTCCAGCAATACTCAAGACGCTTGACACCATTCAGGCCAAAGCAGCCTGCTTAATTGGCACCTCATCCACCGACTTAAACACTCACGTTCTCCACCATCAATGCACAGGGGCAGCAGTGTGTACCATCTACAAGATGCACTGCTCCAGTGATCTTAATTACTCTCGAGTGAGTGGGCCATCTTCTTGAATCCCTGCAGTCCATGTAGGTATGCCCACAGTGCTGTTAGGGAGAGAGTTCCAGGGCCTTGAGCCCATGACAGTGAAGGAACGGCGATATATTTCCAAATCAGGATGGTGAGTGGCTTGGAGGGGTAGTTCCATGGTCAACATTACTGAGACAATCCCAGCTTTGTTACTTGAATTTAAGTTCCACCAGCTAATGTGGTGGGAGATGGGATGCTTTCGCATACTTCAAATAAATGGTACAAAATCTAAATCTGGCTGATTCCAACTAGTTCAAGAAAACTGCCACAGTTCAGCCTTCTTCAGATACTTGCTGTCGTTGAGTCAAAACCCTGGACCTCCCTCCCTAACAGCACTGTGGGTGTACCTGCACTGCTTGGACGGCAGCAGTTCATGAAGGTGGCTCACCACCACCTTCTCGAGAGCAATTAGGAATGGGCAACAAATAATAGCCTTGCTGGCGATTCTCATGTCCCGCGAATGAAGAACAAAAAAGGCTTGGCCTTTTGCCACGGAGGAGGTCCAGACCTAGTTGTCCAGCTAACTATCTACTCACAGATGGTGGGTATCCAGGGAGGGTGGGAAGTAAATACAGTGATTTTGTTAGCCTCAAATAACAAACTGAAAGGAGGAAAATCAGCGTGAAATATCCCCTCTTTTCTGCAGGATTTGGAAAAAATGCTGAAAGGTGACCTCAGTGGGTGCTTGGAAAAGACAATCTTGGCCATGCTGGACCGGCCCTGTGAATTTGATGCCAAGCTGCTGAAGCAGGCAATGAAAGGAGCTGGTACTCATGAAGACATCCTCATTGAGATTCTCTGCACACGTGCTAACTCAGTATGCTTGAATTCAAACTATTTTTTTAATTTATGAATACATTGTGATTCTGTTAAAAGGACACTGTCTTTGGGGCGGCACGGTGGCACAGTGGTTAGCACTGCTGCCTCACAGTGGCAGGGACTCGGGTTCGATTCCAGCCTCGGGTGACTGTCTGTGTAGAGTTTGTACATTCTCCCCGTGTCTGTGTGGGTTTCCTCCGGGTGCTCCGGTTTCCTCCCACACTCCAAAGATGTGTGGGTTGGGTTGATTGGCCATACTAAATTGCCCCTTAGTGTCAGGTGGATTAACAGGATTAATAAATGGGTTACGGGGAAAAGGCATGGATGGGATTGTTGTCGGTACAGATGGGCCGAATGGCCTCCCTTCTGTCCTGTAGTGATTCTATGGTTCTTTGGAAGAGTTTCTCTCTTTACACAGAGAATCATGCAACAGAGAAAGAAGCCATTTGGCCCATCTTGCTGGTGCTGGCTCTTTGAGCTATTGAATTAGTCCCAAGTCCCCTGCTCATTCCCCATTGCCCTGCAAATATAGAATATAGAATCCCTACAGTGCAGAAGGAGGCCATTCAGCCCATCGAGTCTGCACCAGCCACAATCCCACCCTATCCCTGTAACCCCACATAGTTACCCTGATAGTCCGCCTGACACTAAGGGGCAATTTAGCATGGCCAATCCACCTAATCCGCACATTGTTGGACTGTGGGAGGAAACCGGAGCATCCGGAGGAAACACACGGGGAGAATGTGTAAACTCCACACAGACAGTGTCCCAAGCCGGGAATCGAACCCAGATCCCTGGCGATGTGAGGCAGCAGTGCTAACCACTGTGCTACCCTATGTTAATAGCAAGTCTTTATTAACAGCTTGTATCTATCTACAACTATGCAGGAAAAGATACTTGTATCTCACATCTGTGGCCACCAACACACTGACCTTAGGGCCAGGTCATATGTCTGCTTACATCACATTGTGGGCGTACTGTACTCAGTGTCGCATTAACCCTGTGTATACCAGACCCTTATGCTACACGAACCATCATCCCTTTTATCAGGCCCACCCTTCACTCTATCACAGAGCCTTGGCCTACGTCCTTCTTTTCCCACATTCCTCCTCTCCTGCCACAATGCTCCTTCTCCTCCAACAGCCCTTCCCACACTTCACATTATCTCTAACTTCTTCTCATTCCCCTTCAGGCTTCCCTTGTGAACTTTCTCCTCTCTCCACAGCAGTGGGTGGATGAAGCTAAGTTACAGACCAGTCATGATCTGATTGAATGGCATTGAGCAGGATTGAGGGGCCGAATAGCCTCCTCCTGTTCCTGTCTTCCAAGATATTCTCTGACTGACCTGCTGAGCATTTCCAACAGTTTTGCCTTTATTTTGTAAATCACGTACTGTGCGTTTGATAAAATGGAGTTTCTTTTCAGCACACATAAATATATCTTTCATTTTTCAGCAAATTGAGGCCATCAAGGGAGCGTACAAACAAAGTAAGTGTTACTGTTGCTTTCGAAACGAAACGGCTCACATTGACTTGCAGTGGTGTAGTGCTAATGTCACTGAGCTAATAATTATAATCCAGAGGCTCACACTGTTATCCTGGGGGCGCGGGTCAAATCCCACCACAGCAACTGGTAGAATTTCCATTCAATTAATCAATCTGGAATTGGAAGATAGGGTGGAATTCTCCAGCCACGCTGGTCTAAGAGCCGGAAATTCCCACCCGACCGTCAATGGCTAAAATTCCAGTGGCGTGTGGGATGAGAGAATTCCAGCCCATGTCTCAGTAATTGTGACTGTGACAACTACCATTGATTGTCGGAAAAACCTATCTGGGGTTCACTAATGTCCTCTAAGGAAGGAAATCTGCCGTCCTTACCTGGTCTGGCCTACATGTGACTCCAGAACCACAGCAATGTGGTTGAATCTCAACTGCCCTCTGAAATGGCCAGGAAGACACTCATTTAGGCCTATTAGGGGTGGGCAGCAAATGCTGGGCCTTGTCAGCAACACCTACATCCCTTTAAAGAATTAGTGCTGCCCACACATCCCAGTCTCCTCTCAAGGATAGCTCCGAGAAGCTGGGGCTGTTCTCCATAGAGAAGAGAAGGTAGAGAGGAAACTTAATCGAGGTGCTTAAAAACATGAGGAGATCTAAAAAGAGTAGATAGGGGGACAGTGTTCCCTTTGAGAAACAAAGGACACCAATATAAGGTGAAGGGTAAAAAGTGGGCAGATGGCGAGTGGTTAGGATCTGGAATGCACTGTCTGAGAGTGTGGTGGAGACAGATTCACACAGCGAGTGGTTAGGATCTGGAATGCACTGTCTGAGAGTGTGGTGGAGACAGATTCACACAGCGAGTGGTTAGGATCTGGAATGCACTGTCTGAGAGTGTGGTGGAGACAGATTCACACAGTGAGTGGTTAGGATCTGGAATGCACTGTCTGAGAGTGTGGTGGAGACAGATTCACACAGTGAGTGGTTAGGATCTGGAATGCACTGTCTGAGAGTGTGGTGGAGACAGATTCACACAGTGAGTGGTTAGGATCTGGAATGCACTGTCTGAGAGTGTGGTGGAGACAGATTCACACAGTGAGTGGTTAGGATCTGGAATGCACTGTCTGAGAGTGTGGTGGAGACAGATTTATACAGTGAGTGGTTAGGATCTGGAATGTACTGTCTATGAGTGTGGGGGAGGCAGATCCAATCGTAGCTTTCAAAGGGGAATTGGATGCTCATCAAAACAGAAAAGAACTTGCAGGGCTCGGGGGAAATGTCGGGGGAGTGGGATTTAATGAGTTGCAGTTTGACAGAATCAGAATGGCTTTTATGAGTGAATAGTCTCCTGTTTTGTAATTCTGCTGTGGTTCTCTACATCTTAGCTATTGCCCTGGCCCCAGTTTGGAATTCCCTCCACACCCACACTCTAAGCGGGTGAAAGCAGTCTAGGGGGAGGGTGATTGGGCTGGGGGTGAGGTGGTGGGGGTGGGGCGAGATAGGGAGGATAAAGAACAAAATTAATTCTTTATACTGTTGCCCAATTATCTTTCTCATTGACCTGAAGAAAAGGAATTCCACCCCTTCCCTCTTCACCGTGTCCCTGATATGAAGGTCGGGAGTGTCAGTCACAACCTCCTGTTCCACTGAGCAAATAGGCTTCGGAAAGCGAGGATCAAACTGCACTGATTCTCCAGGCTCATCCGTGGCGGGATCCGTTGCCAGCGAGAATGGAAAATTTGACGTTCCAGCCAAAACTCCATTCATTTTCAGCAGCACTGGAAAATCCCAGCCATGAGCAGGAACGGTGCCTGGTGTGAAAGCCTCAATGGCCGGGGTTTCACTGTGGTGTTTGCACCGTTCTGTAGAGTTGAGTGCAGTCGCATCGTGGTTACATTGCTGATTCAGTGATCCACATAAATGACCCAGAGACATTAGTTCAAATCCCACCATGGCCGTTTGTGAATCAGATTCAATCAATTGCATAGATATGGAATTAATAGAATCCCTAGAGTGCAGAAGGAGGCCATTCGGCCCATCGAACCTGCACTGACGATCCCCCCAAGCCCAATCCCCGTAACAGTGGACGGCATGGTGGCACAGTGGTTGGCACTGCTGCCTCACAGCACCAGGGACCCAGGTTCAATTCCGGCCTTCGGTCACTGTCTGTGTGGAGTCTGCATTTTGCATTTTCTCCCCGTGTCTGCGTGGGTTTCCTCCGGGTGCTCCGGTTTCCTCCCACACTCCAAAGATGTGCGGCTTATGTTGATTGGCCGTGCTAAATTGCCCCTTAGTGTCAGGTGGATTAGTAGGTTAAATGTGTGGCTTTATGGGAATAGGGCCTGGGTGGGATTGTGGTCGGTACAGACTTGATGGGCCGACTAGCCTCTGATGCGCGATTAATTCACTCGAGATGCTCGATCGTACTCGGGAAATAAAGGCTTTTATTAGCAACAAGAATAGAGCATACTGCTTAACAATACAATCCTAGACTAAAGGGTCACTAGGAAGTGCAGTGACCTTTATACCCCTATAGGAAGGCGGAGCCAACCGGAGTGTACCACAGAACAATACCAACAGGTAGAACACCCCAACCCTAACCCCAACAGCAAGCAGAGTAACATATGTACAAGTACCCATAGTGATAACCATCTATGGTTCAGTACCCATAGTGGTAACCATCTATGGTTCAGTACCCATAGTGGTAACCATCTATGGTTCAGTACCCATAGTGGTAACCATCTATGGTTCAGTACCCATAGTGGTAACCATCTATGGTTCAGTACCCATAGTGGTAACCATCTATGGTTCAGTACCCATAGTGGTAACCATCTATGGTTCAGTACCCATAGTGGTAACCATCTATGATTCAGTACCCATAGTGGTAACCATCTATGGTTCACCACAGCCTCATTCTGTACTGTCGAGATTCTAGGTAACACATATTTACCCTGCTAATCCCCCTGACACTGAGGGACAATTTAACATGGCCAATTATCCTAACCTGCACATCTTTGGACTGTGGGAGGAAACCGGAGCACCTGGAGGAAACCCACACAGACACGGGAAGAATGTGCAAATGCCACACAGCCAGTCACCCGAGGCTGGAATTGAACCTGGGTCCCCGGCTCTATGAAGCAGTAGCGCTAGCCACTGTGCCACCGTGCCACCCTGGCACAGCACAGTAATGGTGACCATGAAGTTACCAGGTGGTTCGCTGATGCTTTTTAGGGAAGGAAATCTGAACTCATTACCTGCTCTGACCTACACGTGACTCCAGACTTGCCTCAGTGTGGTTAACTGCCGGAAATGGCCGAGCAAGCTATTCGGTTTTCAAGAAGGCAGCTCTCTCTCGGGGCAATAGATGCTGGCCCTGCCAATGACGCCCACATCCTGTGAATGAATTAATAAATAAACTGATTGCAACTAACTGTCATCCTACCAAGTGGAGGCCACTTAGCTGAAGTGCTGGTCTTGATGGATGATTGTTCCAGGAACTTGGAGCAAGTACTTGCAATTCTGCAGCAAGACCTCCAGGTGGAGTGTGTTGTTTGAGGGATGATTATTGGTCAGACTGGCAGGGAGAACTCCCCCATTCTTCGACAACAGTTCCCTCTGCCTGAGAGGATAGACAGGGTCTCAGGTTAATGTCTCACACTTAAACCCACTTTTGGCTACCTGTTCGAATGAAAGGGGAGAATGATATTAGGTTGGGTGGATTGGCCATGCTAAATTGCCCCTTAGTGTCAGGGGGATTATTGGGGTAAATAAGTAGGGTCAAGGGGATAGGGCCTGGGTGGGATTGTTGCCAGTGCAGGCTCAATGGGCCGAATGGCCTCCTCCTGCACTGTAGGGATTCAATGATTTTATGATATGAATGGAGGGCTGCCAACCTTGCTTGGGATACATTCCTGGAGGCACCAGCACATGATCACTTGACACCGCACTCCCCTCCCCCTTTGTCACATGACCCATCTATCCTCACAGACCTTCCCACGGCCTATCAAAACACAAGTAATCTCTTTGTCCCCTCCCCCCGATTGGATGGTTCTTCACTGCCGGTCAAACCGCCATTTTCTCACCCACAACATTTCTTATGCAAGGTTTTTGAAGAAAATGTAGGAAGGAGATGCCTTTGAGTGCCTCAATGGCTCTGCTCACAGCAGCCCACTGGGATTTAGCCTCTCATTCCTGGAGACTCCAGGACAATCCTGGAAGGTTGGCAACCGAGAGGTGAAGGGGTGAAAGCAGAATTGTGGGGAACAGGACAGATATAGTCGAGGGTCCTACCAATCACGATGGGGGAATCCTCAGTTAGGGGGTTAGGGGAAAGGAAGCCATACCAGAATAATTAGTATGAAGGTAGATTCGTCAGCTCAATTGTGACTACGGGAAAGTGGGAGAATGGAAGGGACTCCTTACAGGTAATGGGGTGGCAGGAAGTATAAAAGGTAAAAAGGTTTATTTATTAGTCACAACAAGGCCTACATTAACACTGCAATGAAGATACTGTGAAATTCCCTTAGTTGCCATACTCTGGTGCCTGTTCGGGTCAATGCACCTAACCAGCACGTCTTTCAGACTGTGGGAGGAAACCGGAGCACCTGGAGGAAACCCACACAGGTATGGGGAGAACATGCAGACTTCACACAAAGCTGGGAATTGAACCCGGGTCCCTGGGACTATGAGGCAGCAGTGCTAATCACTGTAACGCCGTGCCGCTGTAGGCTAGATAGATGTGGCGTCAGTGAGGTTATTGTGGATATTGATCAATGGCCTATCCCAGGAAACAGTAGTCAAGGAAAGGGAAGGAAGTGTTAGAGATGGACCATGTGATGGACCATGAGGAAAGGGTAGAAATTGGAAACAAAGTTGATGAAATTTTCCATTTCCGGGTTGATAGCAGGAAATGGCACCGATATAGTCACCAATGTACTGGAAAAAGAAATGAGGAAGGGTGTAATATCCCAACTACGATAGGGACTCTGGGTTTTAAACAGAAAGAAAAGAGTGTGGTTTGTACATGTAGATTCAAACTAACAACCACAGATTAATTCATGTACTCTTGTACAGAGTATAAACTGAAAGTAAAACAGCAGCCTGTGCAACACCCTAATGACATCGTCATCAAATCATGTGACCTTCTCTTGAAGCAACCTGCAACCCTTTTAAATAAATAACAGAGCGGGAGCTAAGTACAAATGAAACAAAAAAATCTGTTCATATTATCCCACAAAAGGCAGTCCTAGCTAGGCCCAGTGTGGGTTACCATAGCAAGACCGTTTATTTGGAGGAAGTGAATGAGAAGTTTTTCATTGTGAGAGCAAATTCATGTTAAGCGGAGGAGGGTGATGATGAATGGGGGCTAGAAGGATGAAGTGGAGAGCCCTCAGGCCTTCCAGGTGGGGGTGGGGGGGGGGGGGGGGGGAGGTGGATGATGGTATAGAGAGATGGAATGTCTATGATGAAGAGGAGATGGTTCGAAGTTGGAAGTGTTAAAGTGGCAGACGGAAGGGTTGTGGGTGAGACGGAGCAAGGGGAGAAAACATGGAATCACGAGAGGAGGAAATCATTCAGCTTCACTGCGGTCTTAGCTTGGGTGGACTCCACAAATGAAAGGGCAATATTCTGTAATTCACATCAAACCTTCTGCCTCAATGTCTACCGTATCCTATTTTGCTCGTGATGAGCCTTTCCTATTTATTCCTGCACAGTGTTTCCAAACGATCTGGCAGTCGATGTTCAAAGTGATACCAGTGGCACGCTGAGGAAATTGTTACTCTCATTGCTTGAGGTAAGCATTAGTGACACGTCCAACTCTCACTGGCATAACACAGACGCAGAAAGATGTGTAAAGCTACAAACAACACTTGTTTCAATCAACATGCAAACTAGAAAAAAAAACCTGATAATCTAACCATTCAACTGAAAGGATAATTTATCAGATCAATAAGCCATTTCTTTATTACAATTGAATTGTTCAGAAAGACAGTCCGCTATCAATAAGGCACAAATCAGGAGTGTGATGGAATACTCCCCACTTGTCTGGATGGGTGCAGCTCCAACAACACTCGAAGCTTGACACCATCCAGGACAAAGCAGCCCACTTGATTGGCACCATGTCCACAAACATCCACTCCCTTCACCACCGACACTCAGTAGCAGCAGTGTGTACCATCTACAAGATGCACTGCAGCAATTCACCAAAGATCCTTGGACAGCACTTTCCAAACCACCCATGACCGCTTCCATCTAGAAGGACAAGGGCAGCAGATACATGGGAACACCACCACATGCAAGTTCCCCTCCAAGCCACTCACCATCCTGACTTGGAAATATATCACCGTTCCTTCGCAGTCGCTGGGTCAAACTCCTGGAATTCCTTCCCTAACGGCATTATGGGTCACAGCACCTGGACTGCAGCAATTCAAGAAGATGGCTCACCACCACCTTCTCAAGGGCAACTAAAGATGGGCAATAAATGCTGGTCTAGCCAGCGATGCCCGTGTCCCACGAATGAATAAAAGAGAAATTAATACTCTGTTTCACTGAGTATCTAAAACCTCACTGCAAAAATGTAAATAGGAAAGAACCATGGAATCATACAGCAGAGAAGGAGGCCATTTGGTCCATCGTACCTGTACTGGATCTTTGACAAAGCCATCCAGTAAGTCCCATTTCCCTACTCTTCCCCAACAGCAGTGCAATCTTTTTCCCCCCTTTGAACATGAATTCCATCTTGAAAGTTACCATTGAATCTGCTCCCTCCGCCCTCTTAAGCTGCGCATTCCAGATCGCTGCACAAATTAAATGTCCTCATCTCCCCCGCTGGTTCTTTTACCGCAGTGTAGAAAAAAAACCTGCAGGGGCTGAAAACTTTGAATGAAATCAGAAGGCGTTGGGAATGCGGAATAAGTGGATCTGTATCTGAAAGAGAAAGATATGTTCAGGACTCTGGTGTGACACCAGCAATACAACTGAGCACAGTTATAGGATTCAGGAGACATCCAATACAACAGGATCAAAGGATGACAATAGCATCTCGGGACCAAGAAGTGGAATTGACGGTAAAGTTTCACCTACTGGTGATGACCAACTTCTTATCAGGCAGGGCATGGGAGTGAGGAGAGGGGGCATGGGGTGGCAGAGGAGGGGGAGAAAAGTGTGAGGTGGCAGGATCAGAAAATTCCAACATTGCTAAGATAGACATTAATGACCACCAGATGGGTTACGGTGGCACAGTGGTTAGCATTGCTCCCTCACAGCACTAGGACTCGGGTTCAATTCCGGCCTTGGATGTCTGTCTGTGTGGAATTTGCACATTCTCCCCGTGTCTGCGTGGGTTTCCTCCGGGTGCTCCGGTTTCCTCTCACAATCCAAAGATATGCAGGTTAGGTGGATTGGCTATGATAAAATGCTCCTTGCTGTCCAAAGATGTGTAGGTTACATGAATTGGCCATGTCAAATTGCCCCTTAGTGTCCAAAGATGTGTAGGTTAGATGGATTAGCAGGGTAAATGTGTGGGGTTACACAGATATGGTGGGGGAGAGGGACTGGGTAAGATATTCTGTCAGAGAGTCGATGTAGACTTGAAGGTCCCAATGACCTCCTTCTGCACTATGATTCCATGATTCAATGTCTCAAAGCACTTTACAGTTAATGAAGTATTTTTGAACTGTAGTCACTGTTGTAACGTCGGAGACATGGTAGCAATTTGTGCACAGTAAGATCCCACAAGCAGCAAGGTGTGAAAGACCAGGTCATCTGCTTTTATTTTAAATGTTGAGTTTGGGATAAATATTGGCCAACACACCTGGGAAAAACCTTCTGTTCTTCAAATTAGCACTTTTGCAGTTTTGGTCTCCCTACCTAAGAAAGGGTATACTTGCCATAGAGGGAGTGCAGCGGAAGGTCACTGGGCTGATACCAGCGTTGGCAGGATTGTCCTACGAGGAGAGAATATGGCATTGAGATTGAGGATCAGCCATGGTCATGCTGAATGGTGGAACAGGCTGGAAGGGCCAAATGGCTTACTCCTGCTCCTTGTTCCTGTGTTTTATATCCACCTGAAAGGCGATGAGGGGATTAGTTTAACATCTCATCCAAATGACAACATCTCTGACAATACAGCATTGCCTCAGTGCTGCACCAGCTTTGACCTTGTGCTTCATGCCTGGAGTGGGACTTGAACCTGGAACTTTCATTTGTGAATGACAAGTGAGTGCTACCAACTGAGCTGCCATTTGAAAGGAAGAGGGAGGAAAACCCGAGATGAACGCAGAATCATAAAATTGCTACAGTGCAGAAGGCAGCCATTCGGCCCATCAAGCCTGCACCAACTCTCTGGCAGAGTATTGTACCCAGGCCCATCCCCTGCTCTATCCCCAAAGGTGAAGGTGACTAATATTTGGATAATCCAGCAGATAATGAAGGAATATGATTCAAGCCTGATTTTGTTGAAGTCTTCAGTGCTCAGTGTTCAGACCAGACACTGCTCCCAAAGCTTTGGTTGAGTTTGTTTGGACCTCCCTTTGATATTAGCAATAACATGGGATGTAGAGAAGCATGAAGCCAAGCTTACGTTCCATTACTCTCGGGATATGGAGCATTGAGTTCCCATTTAGGGCACTGTCAAGTTTAGTTCCACACATCAACAGCGTCAAGTAAGATGTTGGTGGTTGGAAAGCACTTTGGGTCACTCTGAGGTCATGAACAGCACCATCTAAATACAAGTCCTTCATCCCATCCCAACGCAACTATTAAGAAAAGTCACATTGTTCACTTAGAATCTAACATAGGGGTGGCATGGTGGCACAGTGGTTAACACTGCTGGCTCATAGCGCCAGGGACCTGGGTTCAATTCCAGCCTCGGGTGACTGCGTGGAGTCTGCATGTTCTCCCCGTGTCTGCATGGGTTTACTCCAGATGCTCCGGTTTCCTCCCACACTCCAATGATGTGCAGATTAGGTGGATTGGCCAAGCTAAATTGCCTCTTGGTGTCACAAAGATGTGTAGGTCAGGGGAATTGGCGGGGTAAATGTGTGGGGTTACAGAGATGGGGTGGGTAAGATGCTCTGTCGGAGAGTTGGTGCAGACTTGATGGGCCGAATGGCCTCCTTCTGCATTGTAGGGATTCTATGGTGGCAATAAAATGGCTAACATTGTTGGTATTTGTGTAAAAACAGGCTGATCGAGATGAACGGTTCGAAGTGAATGCAAGTCTGGCTGAGCAAGATGCTAAAGAGCTGTATGAGGTAATTAAACAGCATTATGATATTTCTGTTTTATTCTTTCACCAGATGTGGCCGTCACAGGCAAGGCCAGCATTTGTTTCCCATCCCTAACTACCCTGAGCTGAGTAGCTTGCGAGGCCATCACTGAGGGCAGTTAAGGGTCAACCACATTTCTGGAGTCGTGTATGGCGAAGAGGGGCCGCCGTCCTTCCTTAAAGGGGATGGGTTTTTACAACAATCAATGATAATTATATTGGCGGCCATTGAGAGCAGCCTTACATTCCAGATTAATTCACTGAATTTTAAAATCCATATTGGGATTTGAATCCATATCCCCAGGGCATTAGCCTGGGTGTCTGCTTTGTTAATCCAACTACATTACCAACATGACACCGTCTCCCTCTCTGTTTTACAAAGAGAGATTGAACAGTTTAGGCCTGTACTCTCTGGCATTTAGAAGAATGAGGGGAGATCCAATTGAGGTATGCAACATGGTAAATGGGATTGACAAAGTAGGCATGGAGAGGATGTTTTCTCTTGTGGGGCAATTTCGAATGAGAGGTCATAGTTTTAGGATAAAGAGTGGCAGATTTAAAACAGAGATGAGGAGAAATTACTTCTCGGGTCAGCAGCACGGTGGCACACTGGTTAGCAGTGCTGCCTCACAGCGCCAGGGACCCGGGTTCGATTCCCAGCTTGGGTCACTGTCTGTGTGGAGTCTGCACGTTCTCCCCGTGTCTGCGTGGGTTTCCTCTGGTTTGCTCCCACAGTCCAAAAGACGTGCTGGTTAGGGTGCATTGGCCGTGCTAAATTCTCCCTCAGTGTTACCCGAACAGGCGCCGGAGTGTGGCAACTAGGGGATTTTCACAGTAACTTCGTTGCCGTGTTAGTGTCACAGTGTTACTAATAAATAAACTTTAAACTAAACTTCTCTCAAAGGGTGGCAAATCTGTGGAATTCATTACCCCAGAGTGCAGTGGATGCTGGGACATTGAGTAAATTTAAGGAGATAGACAGATTTTTAATGGGTTAAAGGGTTATGGAGAACGGACAGAAGAGTGGATCTGAGACCGAGATGAGATTAGGCATGATCGTATTGGATGGCAGAGCAGGCTTGAGGGGCGAATTGCTGACTCCTGTTAAGTTCTTATGATAAGACGATGATGAGATATTACGAGTGATCATTTTCAAATTGGAAACGTATTCCCATTTACAGGCTGGAGAAAATCGCTGGGGTACAGATGAACTGGCATTTAATACTGTTCTAACGAAAAGGAACTGTTTGCAGTTAAGAGCCACTTTTAAAGCCTATGAAATAGTAAGTACTACTCAAGACAATGCTGGATAAACCCAAGAGGCCTGGCAGCATCTGTGGAGAGAAATAGAGTTAGCGTTTACTCCTGACCTGTTATGCCAGTTATGGTTTATTTACCTTCACTTGAAATTAAATTGTGGGATGAGTTTAATCCAGGGAGACATTACCTTAAAAATCAGAGCCACGCCATTCTGTGGAGAAGTCAAGGAACACTTCTTTGCACGAGAAAGGTCAGTAGGAGTGTGGAACATCTCCTACCCAAAAAGCAATCGATGCTCACTCAATTAATAACTTTTAAATCTACAATTGGTAGGTAACCTTTTGCCAGACATGGGTAATGAAAGGATTTGGGGCCAAGGAGGACAGATGGAGTTTATGTAATCATCAACCACTCTCTCACAAAATGGCAGAGCAGGCTTGAGGGGTTGGGCTGAATGGCCTTCTCCTGTTACTATGTTATCAAAATTAACATTGCATTCTTGTGACTGAGATGTGGCTGTCTTGCACAGCCAATTTATACTCAATAGTTAGTCCAGTTGGAAATTACTTTAAGTTGGAACTGCCAAACCGAATAACCATAAAAGGCAGAAAGGATATTGGTTAAGAAATTGTTGTTGGAATCTATTCAGTTGGTGTCTCTGGTGTCTCGGCTGATTGGTATTCTTCCCTCTGACTCGCAAACTTCTGATTTCCAGTCCCTCTCTAGAATTTAAGCACAAGAATCTAGGCTGACACTCCAGTGCAGTACTGAGGGAGTGCTGCACTGTCAGCGATGCTGTCTTTCGGATGAGGCGCTGCACTGGATTCCGAGCTGCCTGCTTAGGTGGGATGCAAAATACCCCATGGCTCTATTCTGAAGTAGAACACATGAGTTCTCCCCAGTGTCCTGGCGGCATGGTGGCACAATGTTTAGCACTGCTGCCTCACAGCGCCAGGGACCCGGGTTCAATTCCAGCCTCTGTTGACTGTGTGGAGTTTGCACGTTCTCTCCGTGTCTGCATGGGTTTCCTCCGGGTGCTCCATTTCCTCCCACAGTCCAAAGATGTGCGGGTTAGGTGGATTGGCCATGCTACATTAACCCTTAGTGTCCAAAGACGTATAGGTTAGGGGGATTAGCCATGGTAAATATGTGGGGTTATGGGGATAGAGCCTGGGTAAGATGCTCTGTTGGGGAGTCGGTGCAAACTCGATGGGCCAAATGGCCTTCTTCTGCGCTGTAGGGAATTTATGATTTATCCCTCAAATCAACATCACTAAAACAGGTAACAGTATCTGGTCAATATCACATTGTGGGAGCTTGCTGTGCACAAAATGGCTGCTGATTTCCCCCACATCATAACAGTTACTGAGATTCAAAAATTACTTTGCTGTCTGTAAAGCATCATAGAATCATACAGCGCCGAAGAGGCCCTTTGGCCCATCGAGTCTGCACCGACTCATTAGAAACACCTGAACTCCTACCTAATCCCATCTCTTGAGATCTCCAGTGATCATGTAAGGTGCAAGTCTTTTTTTTTAGTATTATCCATTATTTGACTCCAACGGCTTTTATAAATCTGTTAATAGAAGAACAAGATACTGAGGAGTGAAACAAAATGCTGGAAAATCTCAGTAGGCCTGACAACATCTGGATAGAACCTGGAAGAGTAATGCCAACATCCTGTCAGAGCCGCTGAGATTTTCCAGCAGCTTCTATTTATGTTTCAGATTCCAGCGTCTGCAGTAATTTGCTTTTAAGATACTGAGTCAGGATGCTGGTAACCTGAATTCATGACCTAAAAAACAACTTGTTGGAAATGCTCAGAGGGTCAGGCAGTGTCTGTGGAGAGTGAAACCGAGTTAATGTCTCAGGTCAATGACCTTTTATCAGGACTGGGAAAGGTGAGAGATGGAATAAGACTTAAGCAAGTGAAAGTGGGGAGAGTGGGTAAAGGACTTGAAGGGAAGGTTTGTGGACAAGGTGGAAGATAGGAGAGATTAAATGGCAACAGGGAAGGTAGTGCAATGCTGCCCATCATTAACTCTTTACCGGTTCGGATAGAAGGTCACTGTAATAACTCCACGGAGGCAAAAGTCCCGTCACTAAGTTACTTTATTTACACCATACATCTGTACACAGCCAGCTCTCCATTTGCTCCCTGCTGAATGCCGGCTGGGAGTCTGACTGTGGTAAACCACTGTTAGCTTATTGCCTGTGTGTGTGACATGCCTGGACACATCCCTGCCGGCCCTACCCGGGACTCCTCCCCCCCCGGTCCAGGTATAAAGGCGACTGCTCCCCACCCCCTGCCTCAGTCTCTGGACCAGTTCATCGGCATGGGTGTGCTCCAAGTCTTTTGCTAATAAAAGCCTATTTGTTCTTGCATACAAACTAGTCTTTGCTCGATTGATGGTGCATCACTGACACACCTGCTTTAAATAGGGAGCATGAGGCTCCCTGATTTAACCATCAATTAGGATTCATCAGGCACTTCTTTTCTGGTACCAACCAAATAAACTAACTCAAATTAACTTAGGGACAAATTAAAAGGGGCAGCTCCCCAAAAGGAGGGGGAACAGCCCGAACCAAAAATCAAAGCATAAAGAAAACTTAAAACATAAGACTCATCAGGTAGCTCATACTCTAGCAAGCCAACCTCTTTAGCCTGGCTGAAGTCATCACAGTCACGACCTGAACCATTGACTCTATCTACTTCTCTGTCCACAGATGCTGCTTGACCTGCAGAGAGTTTGCAGCATTTTCTGCTTTTATTGTGCTCATTTGGTGTCCTCGGGGCTGGCACGCACAGGATGGGCTGCATGGCCTCCTTCTGTGCTGTACCTTTTCTATGGTTCTATTTGGTACTTGTTGAGCCGTGCACACATCAGTGACTGATCTCCGATTTGTGCAGGGGGTGGGAGAGGTGTTTAGCTGATTCCCTCAGTGGGAGCAATTCAATTAGCCTCTGGCTTTACACCCTTCCCATCCCCTCATATTACTCAGTGATCCCTGCTGGAATACAGACAGCTTGCTTCCTGAACTCCTGCTTGGAGGATTGTGCTTTGGCCGAGTTGCTGAACGATAGAATCTAGAACTGTGGTGCCAGCATCCGTCCCCAACTACATCACAGATTTGTCCAAATCAGGGTTTACGTTTCCAGAAACATGATCTGGGCGTGGTTGCCAAAATAGAATAACCTGAATAGAATAACCAGAACAGAATGACCAGTGCAATTTAACTAATGGTGGCACAGGTTGCCTGTACTTGTGGACAGATACCTCAACAGGAAAAAGTTACAGGGTTATGGGGAAAGAGTGGGGAATGGGACTGATGAAATTTTCACTCAGAAGCACTCTTGCTTCTGAAGCACAAGGTTTTGGGTTTAAGTCACACTCCAGAGATTTTGAACTACAAACAGCAAACAGAAGAAATCGTTCCCTGATCCGCGATCACATGAGATGCTTTCAAGTTTCCCCCTCTTTATGTTGCTATCATAAATGATTCTGGGAAAGTACATCGACAACAGAGATTCACAGATGCAGTGCTGCCTCTCTCACAGTAGAATCTAACAGCACATCTCACCTGTTCTGGCACTTTGAAAGGAAAGCTTGCATTTCTATAGCACCTGACATGACGTTCCAGCATGCTGTACAGCCAATCACATGCTTTCACTGTTATAAAGTAGCAGCCAATTTGCACACAGGGAACTCCCACAGTTTTAGCAGCATTGATTAGGCGATAATTATTGAGAAGGATCTGCTCTCTACTTCGTATCCAAACAGTGCCATGGGATCATTTGCAGCAGAACAGGCAGGGCCTTGCTTGGACATCTCATTTGAAAGATGAAGGCAGCATGGTGGCACAGTGGTTAGCACTGCTGCCTCCCAGCGCCAGGGACCCAGGTTCAATTCCCGGCTTGGGTCGTTGCTGGGTCTGCACCTTCTCCCCGTGTCTGTGTGGGTTTCCTCCGGGTGCTCTAGTTTCATAGAATCATAGAATCCCTACAGTGCAGAAGGAGGTCATTCGGCCCATCAAGTCTACACCAACCACAATCCCACCCAGGCCCTATCCCCATAACCCGTGCATTTACCATAGCGAGTCCCCCTGGTACTAAGAGGCAATTTAACATGGCTGATCCACCTAACCCGCACATCTTTGGACTGTGGGAGGAAACCGGAGCACCCGGAGGAAACCCACGCAGACACGGGGAGAATGTGCAAACTCCACACAGACGGTGACCCAAGCCGGGAATTGAATCCGGGTCCCTGGCGCTGTGAGGCAGCAGTGCTAACCATTGTGCCACCCCACAGTCTGAAGGACGTGCTGGTTCGATAGCGACGCTGTCACCGGTGCAGCACTTGGAATTTGTGCTCGGGGTTCTGGAGCGGGATTCAGACTCACAGCTTTCTGAGGTGAG
This sequence comes from Mustelus asterias, assembly GCF_964213995.1. NCBI lineage: Eukaryota > Metazoa > Chordata > Chondrichthyes > Carcharhiniformes > Triakidae > Mustelus > Mustelus asterias. Next base: position 135,472,284 of record NC_135807.1, read on the forward strand.
AATGCTACCCTCTGAGCCACTGTTCTAGTCAGGATTATCGATGGGTTATTTAACAGAGGCTGTAACTCCACTCTCTCTCGTATTAACACAGCTTCACGGCACAGCCATCGCTGAAGTGATCAACAGAGAAGCATCGGGTGATGTGAAGAAAGCCTACCTGACAATTGGTAAGGTTTTGTGCAAAGATTGGTAATAATTTGATCTTTTTAAATTCAAACACCGTGTGTGAAATTAGTTTAATTTTCTTTGGTGCATAGTCACATCGCAGCCTTAAATATCAATGCTCAGTAACTCAACTGAATAAACAGCAGGAATACAAGTGCTGGGGAGACCATTCGGCCCTTTGAGGCTATCCCACGATTCAATCAGATCATGACTGATCTGTACGTTAACTCCATCTACCTCCTTGTTTCTGTAATCTTCAGTATCCGTGCCCAACAGTCATTTATCAATTTCTTTATCATTGTCTGTTTTTGATATGTTGATCATGACCTTCTGACCACCTATGAATACGGCCAAATGAAGGCAACAGCAGGTAAGTTCAAGGGTCACCTGATGTGGGCAAGCTTTCCTCCTGATTTCAGGATAATTTATTTTTCAGTGTTTTGAGAGCAGACAGATGATTAGGGATGCAATTTGAAGTACTAGAATTATTTACATATCAATCATTCAGGGCATCGCAATTGGGCAGTTCAGACTAAGCATAATGGTCAATTGGTAATACAGAACCTGCGCATTGATGATAAAAGGTCTCACTTGAAGCTACATATATTTGTACACAAGGACCCATTCTCTGCAGGCAAAAGGAACATGTCCAGGAATTGCCCCATTTATGTATTAAACAAAAACATGGTGGGGAGGGGGGGCGGGGGGGGGCAATAGTTCACTGGTGCATTCTCCATGACAATGTCTTGACCAATCAGAATTAACTTGTCAGCCAATCAGCACCCTTTTCTCGTGCAGTATAAATTGTTGCTCCCTTTGAAATTTGGCATTCTTGCATTTGTCCTGAGGAGTGCCAGGCAAAAAACTTTGACAGCATGTCTCCTTTTTTTTCAAACAATACTAAGTGTAATCTTCAGAAGTAATTTGTCTGTCATTTTAAAGTCATCGTGGGTGATTTTAACCAAACTCACTGGTCAGGAAAGCCCAGAGTTGAGGCCACAATCAGTTCAGCCAGGCTCTTATCAAGGGGCCGAATGGCCTACTTCTGCTCCTAATTCTTGTGTTTTTGTGAGTTCCATTTTCTGGCAACTCTCTGGTGAAGGTATTTCTCCTGGGAGAGAATTCCAGGGGTTGGGCTGTTGACAGCTGATGGTCAGTAGGTCAAAATGATTTGACTGAGAGTAAAAATTGGGGGGGTGTGTAAAACTAACTTTGCATCAAATCTCGTTAGTTTCCCAATGGGTAATTTTGGTTAGAATTTCCCCCAGTACATTCAGCCCTTATCATTGTTAGAAACATTTGATTTTATATTGTGTGTCAGGAGTGTAATGGAACACTCTCCATTTGCCCGGGTGGGTGCAGTTCCAACAACACTCAAGAAGCTTGACACCATCCAGGACAAAGCAGTCAGCTTGATTGGAACCCCATCCGCCAAATTGAACATTCACTCCCTCCACCACAGATGCACAGTGGCAGCAGTATGTCCCATCTACAAATGCACGACAGCAAATCGCCAAGGCTCCTTCGAATTCACCTTCCAAATCCACAGCGACCCTTTACTGTCTCGAAGGCCCAGGGCAGCAGACGCATGGGAACACCACCACCTGCAAGTTCCCTTTCAAACCACTCGCCATCCTGACTTGGAAATACATCGCCGTTCCTTCACTGTTGCTGGGTCAAAATCCTGGAACTCTCTTCCTAACAGCACTGTGGGGGTACCTACATTACATGGACTGCAGTGGTTCAAGAAGGCAGCTAAACCACCGCCTTTTCAATGGTAACTGGCTATGGGCAACAAAGGCTGGCTTAACCAGCGACACCCATATCCCGTGAAAGAACTTTTAAAATGATCTATATTTTTAAAGGAAACAATTTGTTGAAAACCTTCTGTACAATGCAGACTGGGTACCGGCAATTACAATCCGGAGGCACCTCTGTGCCAACACTAGCTGAAGGACCTGCTGGCACAGGAAACAGAGGTGACAACTCCACACTTATCAGCATCTATGTAACCACTAGGGCCAGATTGTAGAGGTGCTTTCCATTAGGAATAGGAACTGAAGGATGCTATCAAAAGGACATAAAGGCACTGGAGAAAGTACAAAATGGTGGCACAGAGCCGGGTTCGATTCTCAGCTTGGGTCACTGTCTGAGTCAGACAGCACCTTCCAAACCCACAAACACGAAAGACAAAGGCAACAGACACATGGGAACGCCACCCACCTGTACGTTCCCCTCCAAGCCACTCACCGTCCCGACTTGGAAATATATCAGCTGTTCCTTCGCAGTCGCTGGGTCAAAATCCTGGAATTCCCTCCCTCACGGCATTGGGTCAACCCACAGCACATGGACTGCAATGTTTCTAGAAGGCAGCTCACCACCACCTGCTCAGGGGCAACTAGGGATGGGCAATAAATGCTAGCCAGCCAGCGACGCCCATGTTCCACGAATGAATAAAAAAAACCCTAGCCCAGAAACCTGAGCACAAAAGGCCGACATTCCCATTGCAGTACTGTGGGAGTGCTACACTGTCGCAGGTGTTGCCTCCTGGATACCTTCTCAGCTGGATGTAAAAGTTCTCATGCAACTGTTTTGAGGCAGAACAGGGATATTATCCCTGGTATCCCGTTTAATGGTTACTCTTCAATCAAAACTTTTGATTGGGTGGCACGGTGGCTAGCACTGCTGCCTCATAGCGCCAGGGACCCGGGTTCGATTCCCGGCTTGGGTCACTGTCTGTGTGGAGTCTGCACATTCTCCCCGTGTCTGCGTGGGTTTCCTCCGGGTGCTGTGGTTTCCTGCTACACTCCAAAGGTGTGCGGGTTAGGTGGATTGGCCGTGCTAAATTGCCCCTTAGTGTCAGGGGGACTAGCTAGGGTAAATGCATGGGGTTGTGGGAATAGTGCCTGGGTGGGATTGTGGGTGGGCTGAATGGCCTCCTTCTGCACTGTAGAGATTCTATGATAAAAAAATGTATTATATGGATGTTGCCATTTGTGGGATCTTGCTGTGCACATACTGGCTGTCACGTTTCTTACATTACGACAGTGACTACAGCCGAGAATCTCCCATCTCGCCCGCCATGGGAATCGTAGCAGAAAGCTTAATGGACCTTTAAATGGTTCCGTCGAGTTTGGGCGGGAATTTCTGGTCTAGGGGTGCGCGTGGTTGGAGAATCCCAACCGACGTATCGAAAGTATTTCATTGGTTGTAAAGTGTTTTGGGATATCCTGAGGTTGTGAAAGGCGCTATATAAATGCAAGTTCTTCTTCACCAATGATTGATTCTCAGGAATATCGAGGGGAGGGTTAAGAATGAATGGAGATACAGGATTGCCAGTGTCTTTAGAGAATCTCATTTAAATGCGAGCCAACAAATCTATAACTCGGCTTTGTCCCGTTTACGCCCACCAGTTCAATGCACGAACGATTGTCAGGCATATTTTGCCGAGGTGTTACATGAGGCGATGAAAGGAACAGGAACGGATGAGGGCACCCTGATTCGCATCGTGGTGTCTCGCTCAGAGGTAACGGGGAGAAATAACTTGGCTTCGTGTGTCTGATTTCCCAGCCGAATTGTGAGGCCCGTTTCTCATGCTGTGAGGGTGGGGAGCCCCTGATGCTTGTGAGGTGGTTGGCAGGGGGTAGGGGGGGTCCTCCGTGTCCGAGGGGTGGGGGGGTGACTACTTTCTGTGCTGATCGGGGCGCCGTTTAAGGATGGCACCCTGGTCTCTGTGGAGCCGGCATTGCCGATTCACTAGGCCTCTCTCCACACTCTCTTTCTTTTATTGTCAGAGTGGCTAAAGATTAGGTGCTGGATTCTCTGGCCAGGCTCGCTTCAATACTGGAGAATCCCGCCCGAGTTCAATGGACCATTGCTTGGTCCACACCCTCCGCCCGGTACAATTCCTGTGGTGGGCGGGACGGGAGAATTCAGGCCCTGGTCTAAAAACTCAGCTGTGCATCCGGAGAGATACAGGCCGGTTTCCAGTCGGAAAAAATATGGAAAAATTCCGGCCAATGTTGTAACCAAGAGCTCCCAGTGGTCTGTCATTTTAACTCTCCGCCCCACTCTCACCTCCTGTCCTCGGCCTCCTATACTCAGCCAATCAAGTCTACTTGTGGCTAATAAATTAGCTTTATGGGGTGGCACAGTGGTTAGCGCTCCTGCCTCACAGCGCCAGGGACCCAGGTTCGATTCCAGCCTCGAGTCGCTGTCTGTGTGGAGTTTGCACATTCTCCCCGTGTCTGCGTGGGTTTCCTCCGGGTGCTCCGGTTTCCTCCCACAGTCCAAAGATGTGCGGGTTAGGTTGATTGGCCATGCTAAATTGTCCCTTAGTGTCAGGGGGATTAGCAGGGTAAATATGTAGGGTTACGGGAATAGGGCCTGGGTGGGATTGTGGTCAGTGCAGACTCGATGGGCCAAATTGCCTTCTTCTGCACTGCAGGGCTTCTATGATATCTCAAGGAACAACATCTCATCCTTCCCTGAACGACGTTACTGAATCAGTCTGGATTTTTTATTGAATTCAAATTTCACCATGGGCTGTGTTGGGATTCGAACCTGGCTCCCCAAAGCATTACCCTGGGTCTCTGGATTACTAGTCCCAGTCATTACTAGTCATTATTTCTGCCCCCATTTCCTTTCAGGTGGCAGTGATGTATGCAATCGTACAATACATACAATGCAGAAAGAGGCCATTCAGCCCATTGAGTCTGCACCGACCACAATCCCACCCAGGCCCTATTCCCGTAACCCCACATTGACCCGACTAATCCCCTGACACTCGAGTCAATTTAGCACGGTCAATCAACCTAACCCGCACATCTTTGGAGTGTGGGAGGAAACCAGAGCATCCAGAGGAAACCCACGAAGACATGGGGAGAATATGCACACTCCACACAGACAGTGACCCAAGGCCGGGAATCGAACCCGGGTCCCTGGCGCTGTGAAGCAGCAGTGCTGACCACTATGCTACGACGCTGGGTTCAATTTCCGGCTTGGGTGACTGTCTCTATGTTCTCCCCATGTCTGCATGGGTTTCCTCTGGGTGCTCCAGCTTCCTCCCACAGTCCAAAAGACGTGCTGGTTAGGTGCATTGGCCGTGCTAAATTCTCCCTCAGTGTACCCAAACAGGGTGTGGCGACTAGGGGATTTTCACAGTAACTTCATTGCAGTGTTAATGTAAGCCTACTCGTGACAATAATAAATAAACATATAAACTTTTACTGTCTTGATACAAATGACAATTTATGTTGATGACATCCTATATAAAGAAACTGGATTGTATTTTTCCTGTCAACAGGTTGATCTTCCATCTATTAAGGAGCGGTATCAGGAGATATACAAGGTGTCTTTAGCAGAGGCAGTCAAATCTGAGACGTCTGGCGATTTCCAGAAAGTGCTGTTGGCCTTAATAAAATAAAAGGTGATCAAATCTGGGACACCACTTCAATCAATGCGCCTCAGTGTCCCGGAAACATGCAGAGTACAAACTCATGTCGGTGATGAGATTTGATGCAGCCTTCAGTGCGATGTTATTTTACGTTACTGCTTTCTAAAAAAATATGAAGTCATTTCATTTGAGGGGAAAATAAATGAACCAATTTGCACAAATCCACGGTAAAATTTTTGAGGTATGGGGTGAGAGCTTCCAAAGAGCTAGCACAGGTAGAATGGGCCGAACAGCTTCCATCTGTACAGAAGCAGAAAATGCTGGAAAATCTTGGCAGGTCTGACAGTATCTGTGGAGAGAGAATGTTGAAACGTTGGCCGTTCATGCCAGTGGGATTCTCCGATCATGCTGGCAGTGCACACCCGCTCACGGGTTACCCGGCAGTGTGGGGTGCCTTCAATGGGAAATCCCATTGACAGCGGCAAGACCGGAGAAACTCTGGTCACCAGCGAACGGCACGCTGCCTCCCGCCACTGAGAAACACGCGGCTGGGATGCGGAGAATCTCACATATTAGCCAATATTTTACGACCTCGCAACGGGTAAGGCTCATACAATCCCGCCCGAGGCCAACAGAGAATTCTGTGAGTTCGGGTTGGGCGTGGCGGTAAAATTCCAGCCATTCTGTCTCCACAGATGCTGTCTGATCTTTTCCATTTGTGTTTCAGATTCCAGCATCCGCAGTATTTTGCTTTCACCCCTCTGTTTAGTTTCATTCTATGATTAGTACCAGTGTGGTGGCATTACAGATCATTCATGGATAGTGATGGTGAAGGTTCCAACTTTCACATAGCTGACCAGGTATCACTCTCACTCTTACCGCCTACCGTTGGCGTGTGCTGGAAGTATTTGCAGGTTTGATACACAACCTGCTTTGTTCCATTATGAACACACCTTCCTTGGTCATCAACAGCTGGGGTGGGACTCGAATCCAGAGCTTCTGTGGAACCACCTCACCACAGGGCCTCCCTATGGAAGCAGTGCACATTGATCCAACTGCTTTCCACCTCTACGGCATCAGTTGTAATATTTAAAACCCACATTTCCCAGAGAAAGAGGTGTATTACTTCAAGAGAAAGCCTCATGTCCAGAGAAGCATTGGTTTCATGAGGTTAACTTGCTGGAAATTCTTGAATCTATAGATTTGAAATCTCAGTTTGCCTGGAGGATGGTTTCTAAACCCTCCTGAGGCTGACCAGAGGGATTCGGCCTCCGGTCGGCTTATAGCTCAGTTGGTAGCACACTCATTTCTGTATCAGAAGGATGTGTGTTCAAGTCCCACCTCCAGGATTAAGCTCTCAAATCTAGGCTGGCACAGTGAAACAAGGTCCTGTCTGTTGTCTCCAAGGGTACTATTCCGAAGAAGAGCAGGGGATTTCTCGCTGGTGTCCCGATCAAAGTTTACCCCTCAATCAACATCGCCAAAACAGAGGGCAGGATTCTCCAGTCCCGTGTGCCCCAAGACCGGAAATTCCCGCTCAAGCTCAATGGACTTTTAAATGGTCGACCGAATTTTCTGTCTCGTCCGCTACGATTCCCGCGGTGGGAGAATTTTGCCCCAAGTATCTGGTCATTATCACTTTGCTATTAGTGGGACCTTTCTGTGCACAAATTAGCTGCTGCGTTTTCTACATTACTGCCCTTCAAAATGCATTGATTGGCTGCCAAGCACGTTGAGGCATGCTGTGGTTTTGAAAGGTGCTATAGAAATGCAAGTCTATCTTTAAGGACGCACGGGAAAAGTTTTTCACACAGAGGGTGGTGGGTGCCAGTGGAGGTGGCGTAAACAGGCAGGTTATCAATGTTCAAGGTGTATGTTGATAGACACATGAATGGAAGGCGAACAGAGGGATAGGAACAGTGTATCAGCACAGGCTTGATGGGCCGAAGGGTTTGTTCCTGTGCTGTACTGTTCTTTGTTCTAATACAAGATACAGCCTGGGAACTCACAATGAAAATGTGCTCAACACGAGTTCCAGCTTCAACTGGCTCGCAATTTCCACTCGCAACTTAATCACCTCTATCTGAGAAGGGGCAGGAATGGTCGGTGTGGGAAATGGGCATGTCAGACTGGCCTACGGGAGATGTCCCTTTGAGGCTGATGTTAAGGTTGATTTTTGGAGCAGTGTAAAATGAACTTTATTCTGAGTTTGATGCATTCTATCCCTTACCCAGGAGTGCCTGATTCTTATTTTGCTGGTCCAAAATGGGCAAAGATGTTCCACTCTGTCACCTTAAAATGTCTCAGACACTCAGGGCTAAAACTCGCGGACGACCAAGGGGAATTCTAAGACTTGTTTGCTTCACTGTTTTCCAGAAGAATAACCTTTTATGATCCATTATAACTGTGTAATGTAACATATTTTACCTGTAACATATAATTTTCATTTTGACACAATCTTTATAAACAGAACTGAAACCCAGGTTAATAAACTATCTTATGTTAATCATGTCAAAGATATGCTTATTCGAACTAAGTCAGAGAATCTGGTCAGCATCTTTGTTAGTCACCAGTTTGTTGATTTATCGTATGCACAAGGCACCTTATTTTCCTGAATTTCACTCAACAAACTGTGAAACGTTCCCCTTGTCGGTTTAGTCTGAACCACATGCATCCGTCAAGCAGACCCAGTGAACTCTCATAGGATCACAGAATCCCTACAGTGCAAAAAAGGCCAATCGCGTCTGCACCGACTCTCTGACAGAGCATCCCCACCCAGGTCCTCTCCCCTTCCTCGTAACCCCACACATTTAGCATGGCCAATCCATCTAACCTGCATGTCTTTTGGACTGTGGGAGGAAACCAGAGCACCCAGAGAAAACCCACACAGACACAGGGCGACAGACAGTGACCCAAGCCGGGAATCGAACCTGGGTCCCTGGCGCTGTGAGGCAGCAGTGCTAACCAGTGTGCCACTGTGAATTGAAGGGTGTGATTCCCTCTCTTTCACTGTGGGTCTGGAGTCACATGTAGGCCAGACCGGGTAAGGACGGCAGATTTCCTGCCCGAAAGGACATTGGAGAGCCATATAGATATTAATGACGATCAATGATTACTAAAGCTAATTTTAAATTCCCAGTTTTGTATTTATTAACTAAATTGATTAATTGAAATTAATTTCCTCCAGTCGCCATGCTGGGATGTTGAGCCAGTGTCCCAAGGGCATGAGCCTGGGTCGCTGGATTACTAGCCCAGTGACATTGCCACTACACCACTGTCGCCCCCTATTGTTGGGTGTTTAGAAGAGTCTCACTTCCAATGGGCATTTTGCTAAGTTCCATCAGACAGGGTTCCAAGAGGGATTGAACCCAGCTCCCTGGCGCTGTGAGGCAGCAGTGCTAACCACTGTGCCACCGTGCCACCCTCGAGCCCACTGCAGCTCGTTTACACACCGGTGCTTTGATTCCATCTCCTTAATTGTCTCGGCTTGCAACATGTTCCTCAAATCCTATCCGGATCCAGAAAGCTAGTGATATAAACACAAGTTGGATTTGTTTAATCCAGGGAGCAATCCATGCAAGGATCGGCGTCTAAATATTTATGCAAGCTGGCTTTGGAGAAATAACACACGGATCACATGAAGCAAAGCAGCAAGTCACGAGGATGTCCCTCAGTGATAATTCCCCGTTCACTCTTCCGTCTTCTCCAGGGTGGGTGGAGGAGGGAGGGAGGAAAATTATAAATTTGTGGACTTTCTGGATACAGTGAATATTATGATAGGAATATGATACAGGAATAACAGCTGGCCATTCAGCCTCCCGACTCCATTCCACCATTCAATCGGATCAGATGTGGCCTTTCCTATAGCCCGCACATGAGCAAGTACTAAGCTAAAAGTAATTTTAAAAGAATCTGCAGTTCAGTGTAATACAGAGAAAACAGGAGCAAAAGATTCTTCCAGTTTTAGAATGAGAATTCCACGACTTCTGGAAAAGGTAGCCGTCTCCCACGATGGAAACCAACTTTCTGAATTCCTCCTGGTGGGGGAGATCACCTTGTACAGGAGGCGGCATGGTGGTTAGCACTGCTGCCTCACAGCGCCAGGAATCCGGGTTCGATTCCAGTCTCGGGTCACTGTCTGTGTGGAGTTTGCACATTCTCCCCGTGTCTGCGTGGGTTTCCTCCGGTTTCCTCCCACGCTCCAAAGATGTGCGGGTTAGGTGGATTGGCCATGCTAAATTGACCCTAGTGTCAGGGGGATTGGCGGGGTAAATATGTGGGGTTACGAGAATAGAGCCTGGGTGTGATTATGGTCAGTGCAAACACGATGGGCCGAATGGCCTCCTTCTGCAGGGATTCTATGATAAGAGGCAAGGTACCTTATAATAATGACCAAAGCTGGGATGGTGTCCAGGACTAAAACTTAAATTAGAAGGAGTGCAGAAAAGATGTACTTGGATTCTACCGGGAATCAGTTGTTTGAGTTATAAGGAGAGGCTGGATAGACTGGGACTACTTTCCCTGCGCATAGGAAGCTTAGGGGTGATCTTATAGAGGTGTATAAAAATAATGATGGGCATAGATCAGCTAGATACTCAACATCTTTTCCCAAAAGTAGGGGAGTCTAAAACTAGAGGGCATAGGTTTAAGGTGAGAGGGGAGAGATACAAAAGGGTCCAGAGGGGCAATTTTTTCACACAGAGGGTGGTGAGTGTCTGGGACAAGCTGCCAGAGGTAGTAGTAGAGACGAGTGCAATTTTGTCTTTTAAAAGGCGTTTAGACAGTCACATGGGTGAGATGGGTATGGAGGGATATGGGCCAAACGCGGGCAATTGGGACTAGCTTAGTGGTTAAAAAAAAGGGGCGGCATGGACAAGTTGGGCCAAAGGGCCTATTTCCAAGCTGTAAACCTCTATGACTCTAGTATTCACCTTGGCCTCTGGATTACTAATATAGTGACATTACCACTGCCCCCCCAACCCCTGCCCGCCCCCCCCCCCCCCCCCATCGACGCTCTACACGAACAGAGACTTGATTCCGTCAAGCACAAGCTTGCATGCAGCCACCAGCTCAGTGCTTTACCCTGTTGCACTGTAATTTCGCACAAACCCTGGGTGTTAATGCAATCGTCTGTTCAGGGCATTATTTGGAGGGGAGGGAAGAATCGAAGCAGGATATCAGGGAGGCCGCGGCTCCCTCTGGAGTTTCCATGACAAGCACAGAGAGAAGGAGAGTCCAGAATATCACTCCCTCCCTATCTCCATAACCTCATCCAGCCCTGCAAACCACCCCCCCCCCCCACCCCACAACCACCCCACCCCACAACTACAACCACCCCCCCCCCTCCATCCCCTCCCCAGCCACTACAGTTCTGGCCTCTTGCAAATTTTGATGCGCAACCTTCAGCTGCCTTGGCCCCAAGCTCTGGAATTAACTCCCTCCACCTCTCCCGTCGCATAAGGTACTCCTTTCAACCGAACTCTTTGACTACATTTTTGGTTACTGTAGTAAGTCTACGGAGGCAGAAGTCCCTTCACCAAAACCCCTTTATTTACAATTCCAGCAGCAGTACCCAGAGTGCTATCAGTCAGCGGTCTACCTTCGGGAGTGCCAGAGGAACTGACACTCCCAGTTAAATACAAGGAAAAGACTCCCTGATTGGCCCATCAATTGACTCCTTAATCAGGGAACTCTTTTTGTCCAACCAAATAAACAAAATCAAATTGACTTAGGGACAACAGTCACCCATCACACTGCTCAGTTTCACATATTTGCTTGATAAATGCTCCTGGGGACAGGGCCTTTGGCACATTTGTTTTCACAGTAAAGGTGCTATATCAATGCAAGTTGTTGTTGTTAGCCTAGATCCCCACCACTGCCCAGAGATTTCCTGGGGGCTCAGCCTCCTGCAGACAGGGTCATCCCATTTAGCGGGATACTTCTTAAACCCTTATTGCCTGCCTGGAGGTGAAGCCAGAATAAGAGGCTCTCGCGCTTGCACTCAGCCAACCCCCTCAGATTTGAGGAGGACAAGGCAAGGTCAAAAGGTAAGTATGTGGTTTCTTCGTCCTCTTCCGGCAGCAGCCCCCCAAACCCCCTCACCCCGTAAAGAATCTTCAGGGATGGTGCGGAGCATTTGCCCACTGTTAGCTTGGCATGAAACCAGAGACCTGCTCTGCCAGTTGTATTTCTGCCCCTGCTCCCAGGCAAGGCCCTCTGTCCAAACACATCAAAACAAGTCAGGTCACCAAACACTGGGAAAGATAGGGAAATTGGCCCAGACCACTGGGACAGCAACAATCGCTTGGATTTCTCAGATAGCTGTCAATATAGAAACATAGAATCCCTACAGTGCAGAAGGAGGCCATTTGGCCCATCGAGCCTACACCAACAACAATCCCACCCAGGCCCTATCCTTGTACCCACACATATTTACCCTGCTAATTCCCTGACATTAAGGGGCAATTTAGCACGGCCAATCCACCTAACCCACACATCTTTGGAGTGTGGGTGGAAACCGGAGCACCCAGAGGAAACCCACGCAGACACGGGGAGAATGTGCAAACTCCACACAGACAGTGACCCAAGGCCGGAATCGAACCCGGGTCCCTGGTGCTGTGAGGCAGCAGTACTAACCACGGCACCACCATGCCTTGCTGTGCGTCAATCACATTGCTGTGACTCTGGAGTCACATGCAGGCCAGACCAGGTAAGGATGGCAGATTTCCTTCCCGAAAAGACATTAGTGAACCAGATGGATTTTTCCGACAATCACCAATGATTTCATGATCATCAGTAGACTTTTAATTCCAGATATTTTTTATTGAATTCAAATTCCACTACCTGCCATGGCGGGATTCGAACACGAGTCCCCAGAACCAGCACATCTTTGGACGTGGGAGAAAACCAGAGCACCCGGAGGAAACCCACACAGACACGGGGAGAACATGCAAACTCCACACAGATAGTCCCCAAGGCCGGAATTGAACCCGGTCCCTGGCACTATGAGACAGCAATGCTAACCACTCTGCCATCATGCCACCCCCTATATTCAGTAGCTTCACTCCGTAAAAACCTCAATATTCAGATCAGAAACCATGATGACTGTGTGACTATTAGGGGAAGCAACAACCCGGGTAGCTTCTGAATGATACCAAGGAGAGGATTTGAATCCCAGGCACCAAATTGCCTTCTGATGAGTGCCATAAACACAAAGCGGGTACAGAGAACCACTGGCCTTTAGCTCAATAAACGCATTTGATTTGATTTATTATTGTCACATGTATTAGTATAGAGTGAAAAGTATTGTTTCTTGCGCGATATACAGACAAAGCATACCGTTCATAGAGAAGGAAAGGAGAGAGTGCAGAATGTAGTGTTACAGTCACAGCTAGGGTGTAGAGAAAGGTCAACTTAATGCAAGGTAAGTGTGGTAAACCACTGTTAGCTTATTGCCTGTGTGTGTGTGACATGCCTGGACACATCCCTGCCGGCCCTGCCCGGGACTCCTCCCCCCCTGGTCCAGGTATAAAGGCGACTGCTCCCCACCCCACTGCCTCAGTCTGGACCAGTTCATCGGCATGGGTGTGCTCCAAGTCTTTTGCTGATAAAAGCCTATTTGTTCTTGCATACAAACTAGTCTTTGCTCGATTGATGGTGCATCAGTAAGTCCATTCAAAAGTCTGATGGCAGCAGGGAAGAAGCTGTTCTTGAGTCGGTTGGTACGTGACCTCAGACTTTTGTATCTTTTTCCCGACGGAAGAAGGTGGAAGAGAGAATGTCCGGGGTGCGCGGGGTCCTTGATTATGCCGGCTGCTTTGCCGAGACAGCGGGAAGTGTGGACAGAGTCAATGGATGGGAGGCTGGTTTGCGCGATGGATTGGGCTACATTCACAACCTTTTGTAGTTTCTTGTGGTCTTGGGCAGACATCTGACATTATATGGGATGGGATCATAACCTGAGCCTCACTAAATCTCCCTCTGCTGGAGGGAGCGTGCTTAGAGATTCAAATCCACGCTTTAACCACAAAACATAAAATCAGACGGATAAAAATACTGTAGCCAACGGTAAAAGAGTTGTTGTTGACTATCACATTGTGATATGGAGCAGGGCCATAACATTTCAATGCTGCCAATTGCTCTGTATGTGGGTCAACTGTAGAGCAGGTACAGAGTGACTGATGTTATTTTCCATGATGTCTCCTCTGCTATGTTAGTCTTGAGCCAAGGCGAATACTTTCCTGGCACCAAGACCACACAAATCCAGTTCCGCTCCAATACCTGCAGCACAATGTTTTTTAACCAGCAGCCCAACTGATCTTGCTGTGGGGTGATGTTATTAAAAAAATTAATTTGAAAGACATCGACATTAACGGCAAGCTAAAAGCAAACATGATCTGAGGAGAACAGCTGACTTCACTTTCCGTCTCCTTTTATTACTTTCCAACATTCGCTGCTTGGACGTTTTCCAAACATGTCATATTTTCATTGGAAGCCAAAGAGCAGAAAATTCCGCCAGTTGTTTGTAATCATTCTCTCGCTATTTTGCCACAGGTTTTGTTAGACTCCCTGTAACCCATCAACTCCCAACTCCATAAAGCTCCACTCCCCCTTCCCCCCCCCCCCCCCCCCCCACTACTCGGCCTCGTCTCAACCCCTGGAACTCAATCCAGATAAATCTATCCATCTCACTGTGGACAGTAGCACAATGGTTAGCATTGCTGCCTCAGGGACCCAGGTTCAATTCCAATCTCGATGGAATTGCACGTTCTCCCCGTGTCTGCGTGGGTTTCCTCCGGGTGCTCCGGTTTCCTCCCACAGTCCAAAGATGTGCGGGCTAGGTTGATAGGCCATGCTGAATTGTCCCCTTAGTGTCAGGGGGATTAGCAGGGTAAATACATGGGGTTACAGGGATAGGTTGTTGTCAGTGCAGGCTCGATGGGCCGAATGGTCTCCTTCTGCACTGTAGAAATTCTATGATTCTAAAAACATCGGCTGGGATTTTCCAGCCCCGACACCAGTGGGTATTGTGTCAGGCGCTATGGGAAAATTTGGAACGCCGTTGATTTTTAGAATAGAATCATAGAATCCTTACAGTGCAGAAGGAGGCCATTCAGCCCATCTAGCCTGCACCGACAATAATCCAATGCAGACCCAAACCCCGGAACCTCACGTATTTACCCTGCTAATCCCCCTGACACTAAGGGTCTGTTTAGCAATGGCCTAACCCGCACATCTTTGGACTGTGGGAGGAAACCGGAGCACCCGGAGGAAACCCACGCAGACATGGGGAGAACGTACAGACTCCACACAGACAGTGACCCGAGGTCAGAATGAAACCTGGGTCTCTGGCGCTGTGAGGCAGCAGGGGAATTTCACAGTAACTTCATTGCAGTGTTAATGTAAGCCTTTCTTGTGACTAATAAATAAATAACAGTGCTAACCACTGTGCCACCGTGCTGTCCTTTTAGCGGTTCTCCAGATTTTCCTGTCCCGCCAGTGTCAGGGCTGGAGAATCCTGCCCACGCAATGCACAGCACCGAAACAGGCCATTCCGCCCACCAGATTTGTGCTGGTGTTCATGTTCCAACCACCCTACTTCATCTCACTCTCACCCTATCCTTCCATTCCTTTCTCTCCCATGTGCTCTATCCCTTTAAATACATCGAAATATTATCCACCTCATCCCGGTGGCACTGAGTACCACATTCTCTCTCCGGGTAAAAACGTTTCTCCTGAATTTCCTGTAGGATATATTCCTGATTATTTTCTAATTATGACCTCTGGTTCTCGGCTCCCCAACAAGTGGAAGCATCTCCTCTAAAAATTCTGATGCCTGTCACACAATGGGTTCCCAAAACCTTTTTAAAAAATTTTCAATCTCGTTTCCAATGGCCAAACATCTTTGGGAACTATTAAAACATATTCTGGAGAGTACTTTTATGTCTCTTTCAACCTCCGATAAATTTTATTCACAGTGCAAACCAATCAGGAATTAAACTCTGGTGAGGTTTTTCAGATCCAGGTATTTGGGAATGTTTTGTTAGATTTGAAATGGCTTCACATATTTATCTGAATCCCATCGTGGGCTAGATATTAACATTATCAACACAGCAGCCAGAGCTTAGCATAGTAACTTGAATATTTATCAGTAAAATATAAAGCAAGCTGCAAAGAGCCAAAAGGTCCCAGGTAAACATTGTTAAAAGGATTAACATTTTTCCTCATTCATGTTGCTGCAATATAAATTAAGAAATGCTTCTGAAAGGCATGGTGGCAAAGTGGTTAGCACTGCTGCCTCACAACGCCAGGGACCCGGGTTCGATTCCCGGCTTGGGTCACTGTCTGTGTGGAGTTTGCGCATTCTCCCCATGTCTGCGTGGGTTCCCTCCGGGTCCTCCGGTTTCCTCCCACAGTCCAAAGATGTGCAGGTTAGGTGCATTGGCCATGCTAAATTGCCCCTTAATGTTAAAGGGGACTCGCTAGGATGGGGTTATGGAGATAGGGCCTGGGTGGGATTGTGGTCTGTGCAGGCTCGATGGGCCAAATGGCCTCCTTCTGCACTGTAGGGATTCTATGAAATGTTCTATTCTATGAAATACATCAGGACTGGAACAAAATGGTTAACTTTGAGATGAGGATCCAGTGAACACATTTGTTCTTTAAACGTCAATGCTTTGCTACACTTGCAAACGTACCCTGTGCCCAGGTGAAAGCACTTGTCCAAAAGATAATGAACCAGTTGGCTCAGTGGGCACCTTCAAGCCCAAAGATCACAATTCCCACGCAGAGACATCCAGTCTGACACTCTGAGCGCAGTAGCAAGGGAGTGCTACACGGTCAAAACAACATCTTTTGGATGAGATGTTGAACAAAAGCCCCCATCTGTCCTCTCAGTTCAATGCAAGTGACCCCCTGGTAGCCTTTTTCTAAGAAATGTTTCTTACACAATTTCCATTAATATTTATCTCTTAGCCAATGTATGGCTAAAAACAGATTGTCCAGTTATTACTATATTGTTTGTGGAACTACTTCAAGGAAGAGCAGTGAAATTCCCTCCACCCCCACTCCCATCTGGTGATTAGTCAATCCTTATCCGTAAATATCCATAGAAAAAAACCCAGACATTTTAGAGGTCATAGAGGTCATAGAGGTTTACAGCATGGAAACAAATCCTTCAGCCCAACTTGTCCATGCCACGCTTTTTTTTTAAACCCCAAAGCTAGTCCCAATTGCCCGCATTTGGCCCATATCCCTCTGTACCCATCTTACCCATGTAACTGATTAAATGCTTTTTAAAAGTCAAAATTGTACCCGCCTCTACTATTACCTCTGGCAGCTTGTTCCAGACACCACCCTCTGTGTGATGACTTTGGATATTATCTCAAAGCTGTTTGTGGGATCTTGCTGTGCACGGATTGGCTGCCATTTCTCTGGCATTGCAACAATGAGTATTTTTTAAGGAAGGGATTTTCCAGCCACGCTCGCCCCAAAACCGGAAAACCCCACCCGAGATCGACGGACCTTTGCATGGTCCGTATCCACCGTTATGATTCCCGTGGTGGGCAAGGCAGGAAACTCCCCCCCCCTCCCCCCCCCAAATGTACTTCATTGGCTGAGAGGATCTTTGGGGCATTGTGAAAGGTGCTGTAGAAATGCAAACCTGTTGTTTTGTTTTAACTTTTAATTACTCTTATGAAGTACCAGTTCAGAAGAAAAAAATGATGTTGGAGAAAGGTCACTCTGCTGAGGAAAGGTCTGGCAGAGATTCAGATGTTCACGGCGGGGGCGAACTTACAAAAACTTATTTCAAACTGCAAGAACAGTGATCGGCAGAATTCCTCCTCCCATCCTGAGTAACTTTCTCCGAACCTTTTGCAAAGCAACATAACTCCTTCTTAATGTCCCAATGGAAAATGGAGCTCAGAAGGATTAATCCAGGCTTAGAAACAGTTGGCACTGATTTACATTGGTTATGTCGCTCACTCAAACTAGGTCAGGGTGCCTCTCATTGCTGGTGCACTGAGCTCAACAAATAAGCCCCCCCCCCCCCCCCCCCAAGAGTTGGCAGCAGAATGTTGCGTGGCTTATCTTACCCCTCAGTGCAAATAAAGTGACTGTGAAGTCACATGTGCTCTCGGCTGCAAGTGCACACTGCCTGCCCTATTAATAGTCATGGAATGTGGACACTGTTATCCGCCTAAGCGCTCAGCTAAATACAAGTATCAAAGGAAGGTTGGCTGCTCATTAACAAATCTGGAAAATATTAATTCCGGAAAATTCTCCATCGCTGCTCAACGGAGGTCCTTCGCTTTCGTGTGTGGTGCCCGCGTGTGGCATCAGGTCAGCAGAGGAGAGGAAGGTTCAACTCGATACAGAAGATTGTGTTCTCCGAACCCCACAAACCACAAGGAGAAACACCGTTCAGGTAGTTGAATAACCCATTACAAATGTACTAGTGAGTCCCTACCCATTGATAGACTGCAACAGATCTTTCCACCAACTTGTAGCCTTCATGCACTTGTCGCTTTGTTGCACGCTAGTATTAAAAAAAAATGATGTTAACCACAACCAAATTCTTTGGCATAGTTGGCGAAATGTCTTGTGTGGATTTCATGGGTAACTGCTTCTGAAATAATTCCGTGTAAGATCTATTACAAAGAGAGTTACTGTGCTTTGATAGAGTGCCTTTCCAGCAAAAGTTCCGACCTCAAATTTCCTAGAGGGCTTTTTGGGGGTGCTATCTGGAGTGGGGTGGGGTGATGGGAGATGGGTGGGTGGTACCGGGGGTAAGGAGAAGAGGAGGAGACAGTGGCATAAGTGGTAATGTCACTGGATTAATAATCCAAAGGTCCAGGCTAATGTTCTGGGGACATGGGTTCAAATCCCATGGTAATATATCACGATAAGTTGGGACTTTGTGACTATGAAACTATCATTGATTGTCGTAAAAACCCATCTGGTTCATTAATGCCCTTTCGGAAATCTGACATCCTTACCCGGTCTGGCCTGCATGTGGCTGCAAACCCTCAACAAATATGGCTGACTCTTAACTGCCCTCTGAAATGGCTGAGCACCACACTCAGTTCAAGGACAATTAGAGATGGGCAACAAATGCCCAAATCCCATGTAACAGTTTTTAAAAATTCATTCATAAGACGTGGGCATCGCTGGCTGGGCCAGCATTTGTGGCCATCCCTGAGGGTATGTTAGAATCAACCACATTGCTGTGGTTGTAAAAAGCAAGGCAGAAATTGGGTGACATTGAAGTGGTGTTACTGCCCACTGTACTGTAGATCCTGTGGCTTTTCCCCTTGGCGAAGCAATACAAAAGAGTGGTCCCGGTGTGAATCAATCATTAAATTCCAAACTGTTGTGCTCTTGGCATTTCTGTTCTCTGCCGAGCGGCAGAAGTAGGCTCAAATTTGGCAAAGCCGGTCCTGTTATAAAACTTGGTAATGAAGCTATCACTTGCCTTGTTCCATTAAAACAAAGAAGATAGGAGCAGGAGGAGGCCATTCGGCCCTTCAAGCCTGCTCCGTCATTCATCATGATCATGGCTGATCGTCCAACTCAGCAGCCTAATCCTTCTTTCTCCCCATAATCTTTGATCCTGTTCACCCCCAAGTGCTATATCCAGCCACCTCTTGAATGTTTTGGCATCAACTATTTCCATCTGGAAGCTTTTTCAATTTGACCAACTGGGCTTGAGCTCAGGAGTCAACCGATAGTTTGAATTTATCCCCTCCCCCACCGTACTTTCCCCACCTGCCCTCCAAACCACCGCCCCCGCCCCCCAACCAGCAGATCACCCAACCAATACCGACCCAATGAATTCCAACCGAGAGGCAATAGATGGAGATCCGGTCTCACCATAACCATTGCGGCAGAGGTGTTCCCCATGTTTTCACAATTGTTTTGGAGGTAAGTTCTGTGTTATCATTGATATCTTGACTTGGAAATATATCGCCGTTCCTTCACTGTCGCTGAG
This sequence comes from Mustelus asterias, assembly GCF_964213995.1. Taxonomy (NCBI): domain Eukaryota; kingdom Metazoa; phylum Chordata; class Chondrichthyes; order Carcharhiniformes; family Triakidae; genus Mustelus; species Mustelus asterias. The sequence goes on from NC_135807.1 coordinate 135,491,834, forward strand.
ACATAATCCTGGAACTCCCTCCCGAACAGCACTGTGGGTGTACCTACACCACAGGGACTGCAGCGGGTTCAAGAAGGCAGCTCACCACCATCTTCACGGAGGCAATTAGGAATGGGCAACAAATGCTGCCCTAGCCAGCAATGTCCAAGTTCTGTGAATGAATAAAAAGAATATTGTGCAGCCGTATCCAAAGTTAATATCAGGTGAAAAATGCTGGGGTGCTAATCCTGAGATCGAGGGGGCGGCACAGTGGCACTGCTGCCTCACAGCACCAGGGATCCGGGTTCGATTCCCAGCTTGCGTCACTGTCTGTACGTAGTCAGCACGTTCTCCCCATGTCTGCGTGGGTTTCCTCCGGGTGCTCCGATTTCCTCCCACAGTCCGAACGATGTGCTGGTTAGGTACATTGGCCATGCTAAATTCTCCCTCAGTGTATCCGAACAGGCTCCAGAGTGTGGCGACTAGGGGATTTTCACAGTAACTTCATTGCAGTGTTAATGTAAGCCGACTTGTGACACTAATAAATAAACTTTTAAACCTTTCTGCTGAATGCGGCCAAGTCTAGTCTGGTTGAGTTAAACTTAAATTAGGCCCTCTTACATCCTGGGGGGGTGGGGGAGGGGGGAGATGGGTAGGGGTCAAGAGTGTGCTGAAGGTGAGGCCATCGATGGGATGATGGGGTGGTTGAACAGGAGTGTTGTGCTGAAGGGCCAGCCTAGGGTTACGTATTTGAGACATTGAAGCTGCAATCCTAAGAAAGAGACATTCCTGGGACAGATGTAGCTTCAAGTGAGGTTGAGAGAGGGTAGGAGGTTGGACTACAAGGAAACAGTCGGAGATGGTCTTGTCAGTAGAAGACAGTAATGATGAGGAGACATTTGTAGGAGTGTACCTGTCAGAGCTGATGCTATAGGGAGTGCTGTGATGTTGATGATGTTGTTTCTTGAGGATGTAACTGGTAGAGTAGATAAAGGGGAACTAGTAGATGCACTATACTTGGATTTCCAAAGGCATTCGATAAGGTGCCACACAAAACGTTAATACACATGATAAGGACTCATGGAGTTGGGGATGATGTATTAGCATGAGCATAGGATTGGTTAACAGACAAGGATTATGGATAAGCAGGGAATTTTCAATGTGGCAAGCTGTGCCTCGCGGAATCCTGTAAGGAATAGTGCTGGGGTCTCAGCTATATACAACCTATATTAATGACTTAAACAAAGAGATAGAGGGTAATGTATTTAAGTTTGCTGATGATCAGAAAGGTGAGCTGTGAGGAGGACACAGAGGTTGGAATTTTCCTGTCCCTCCTGCCATGGGAATTGTAGGAGGGCGGACCATGCAAAAGTCCATTGACCTCGGGTGGGAACTTTCAGTCTTGGGGCGAGACCGGCCGGAAAATCCTGCCCAGAGAGTTTGCGAAGAGATATGAAGAAGTTAAGAAGGCTGGCAAACAACATTGACTTTCCATGAATCAATAAGAAAATGTAGAGTTCAGGTAACATTGAGTTGTTTTTGAGGCACAAGCAACCCATATCCATGATCTTGTATTTATTGCGGGATCACTTATGGAATTTTTATATAATTTCTATGCTTAATATCCCATTCTCCCGGATCTGCATACAAATGAGCATTTCGAACCCAGTTGTAGAGTTATAGAAAGTACAATCCTTGTGAAACTCAATGTTTATAAGTCTTTCTCTTTTCCAGCATGGATGAAGATAGTCAAGATGTGGTTCTCCACAACTGTTTCCATTTCAAAGAGAGGGATCTGTCTTACCAATTATTCAAACAGCTCAACACTCTACGGCAGGAGGAGGTATTGACTGATGTCATTCTTTGTGCTGGAGACAAGGAAGTCCCTTGCCACCGGAATGTATTGGCATCCAGTAGCCCCTATTTCAGGGCCATGTTCTGTGACAACTTCAAAGAGAGCTTCCTGACTCGGGTCCATTTGCTGGGGATCCATGTGGACATTCTAACTCAGATTGTGGATTACGTCTACACAGGAGAGATCACCATCGACTCAGCAAACGTTTTCTCCCTTATGGAAGCAGCCGGTATTTACCAGTATCCCAAAGTGCTTGAGGCATGCTCTTCATACTTGCAAGGCCAGTTGGCGGCCGAGAACTGCCTTGGCATGGTGAGACTGGCCAAAATATTCAACTGCCAAAGTTTGGAGAAAAGGGCAAAGGCCGTCGCCTTGCAGCACTTTGAGGAGGTGGCATTCTCTGAGGACCTGAAGGAGCTCTCCTGCACTGAGCTTGCAGAATATCTGGGGGACGATGAACTCTGTGCTGAGGAAGAGCAAGTTTTCAACACACTCACCACCTGGATCAACCACGACCCCAAGACCAGACAGAAGCATGTGCATGAGCTTCTCGAGAAGGTTCGACTCCAGTATGTCCATCCCACCTACCTCTTTCACTTTATCATCAATAATCCCTTTGTCCAATCATCGCCTGTTTGCAAGAGCATCTTGGAATCGGTCAGCCGGCTGCTGTTTTCCTTGAGTCCTGCAAAGGGCCCTGACATTATGCCCATGTGGTATGTCCCACGCAGGTATGCCTCCCAGGAGTTCCTGGTCATTATTGGAGGTAGGAAGAGTAACCAGCAGACAACAAGAGAGGCATTACTCTACAATTGGAGGACACAGCAGTGGCTGGCTCTTCCTAAGTTTCCTCAGCATCTCTACAAAGCTTCCTCAGTGTGCTTACACAGTAATATATACATCCTTGGAGGACTGATCATTGATAATAAGAAGAGTGTGGTAAGTGCAAGTGTTTATAGTTTCTCTTTGAAAATGAACCGATGGAGGTCGGAAGTAGACATGCTGCTGCCTTGCTACTCTCACCAGACTATAGCGCACATGAACTATATTTTCTCCCTGGGAGGAGTTGGGCCAAGTCAGGAGATACTAAATACACTGCACAGATATGACAGCGTTTTCAGCATCTGGGAGTCCATGGCGCCCATGCCCGTTGCCGTGCTCCACCCGGCGATTGCTGCCAAGAACCAACGCCTCTACGTTTTCGGCGGAGAAGATATTGTTCAGAATGCCGTCCGTCTGATACAGGTACAGCCGGCGCTCGTTTGCCACTAACCTTTTGTGTTGAAAGGTGGGAAGGGTGGTGGGGCAGGAGGGGTGAGAAATTGGACATTGCCGGCAACTGCCCACTGCGGCGCAAGCTGGTGATATTTGGAGAGCCGGAATAAGTCGACCGGAAACAGCATCAAGAAACATTCCTGCAATAACTCTCCCCCACTGCAGGATCACACAAGGACAACATGGGACAATGTTTGACCATTGCTCCTGTGTAACGATTAATTCTTCAATAGTTGTTTCCCGCTCTAATATCACTTCCAGACTCCATCACTGAAACTTTTCAGATGCTTTTTTTGATCCAAGTACCTTTATAAATTATACAGTAGTTTGGACAGAGGAATAGGAATGGTTGCAGATTGGTCTTGACATACAGATGTCCACATGTTGGAAAACAAGAGCCACTCATTAGGATGGAAAGGAAATAAGTTAAATGTTTCAGGTTGTTGACATCTAAAAGATCTTGGACCAGAAACATTGGTCTGCATTTTCTCATCCCGCCCGCTGTGGAACTGGAAATCTCCCGCCAAAGTGAATGGACCTTTGGCTGGTCTGTCAAATTTTCCATTCTGCCCGCAATGATTCCTGCCATGGACGGGACTGGGGAATCTCGGGCATTCACATGAACGATCAGCAATGTGTGAGTTAATCACAGAAACCATTCAGACAACCCTTTGAATCGTTCATAAAGAAGTTGAGAATAACTACTTTACAAAGAGAAATAAGCCATCTTTTTCTCAGTGCCAGATCTAATGGCCGGAATTCCCCAGCGATTCACGCCGGCAGGATTCTCCAGTCCAGCCGGCAGTGCATCCCTACCCGCGGGTTTCCCGCTGGCATGGGCTGGCATCAATGGGGATTCCCAGAGAATCCCGCTGCTAACAAACAACACACCATCTCCCGCTGACGGGAAACACGCCTGGGATGCTGGAGAATCTCACCCTCCGAGTGTTCGCAGCAATTGTTGTTTATTTCAGATTCCCAGCATCAACAGTATTTGATTTCATTTTCCCTTTTAAATCGTGATCAGACAGCAGACTCCAGTAATTAAACTACTTCAGGGTAAAAAATATTCTTTCTAACTTCATTCTTCTAATAATCTTCAATTAATGCCCCTTATAGATTTACCAATTCAGAATAAATAACTCTCCGCTACTTATTTGGTGGTCATCTTCCAGGATTCTATAGACTCTGGAACAGTCCCTGCAGATTGGAGGGTAGTGAATGTCACTCCGATATTCAAAAAAGGAGGTAGAGAGAAAACAGGGAATTATAGACCAGTAAGCTTAACATCGATCATGGGGAAAATTCTCTAATTCATTATCAAGGACTTTATAGCAGAGCATTTCAAAACAGTGGCAGGATCAGACAGAGGCAGCATGGATTTATAAAGGGGAAATCATGCTTGACAAATCTGTTGGAATTCTTTGAAGATGTAACCAGTGGTGTTGACAAGGGGGAGCCAGTCGATGTCGTATATTTGGACGTTCGGAAAGCGTTTGACAAAGTCCTGCGCAAGAGATTATCGTGCAAGATTAAAGCGCATGGGATTGGAAGAAGTGTATTGAGATGGATAGAAAACTGGTTGGCAGAGAGGAAACAGAGTAGGAATTAATGGGTGCTTTTCAAATTGTCAGGCAGTAACTAGTGGAGTGCCACAGGGATCGGTGCTGTGACCCCAGCTATTCACAATATATGTTAATGATTTGGATGAGGGAACAAAATGTAACATCTCAAAGTTTGCAGATGATACAAAATCAATGGTAGATGCAGTATAATTTGGATAAATGTGAGGTAATTCACCTTGGAAGCAAAAACAGGAAGGCAGATTACTACCTGAATGGCTGTAAATTGGGAGCGGGGAGTGTGCAGCGGGACCTGGGTATCTTTGTGCACGAGTCACTGAAGGTAAGCATGCAGGTGTAGCAGGCGGTAAAGAAGGCAAATGGTATGTTGGCCTTCATTGCGAGAGGTTTCGAGTACAGGAGCAGGGATGTGTTGCTGCAATTATACAGGGCCTTGGTGAGGCCACACCTAGAGTATTGTGTGCAGTTGTGGTCTCCTTTTCTGAGGAAGGATGTTCTTGCTCTCGAGGGAGTGCAGCGAAGGTTTACCAGGCTGATTCCGGGGATGGCGGGACTGATGTATGAGGCAAGATTGACTGGGTTAGGATTGTATTCGTTGGAGTTCAGACGAATGAGGGGAGATCTCATAGAGACTTATAAAATTCTAACAGGACTAGACAGGGTAGATGCAGGGTGGATGTTCCCGATGGTGGGGGAGTCCAGAACCAGGGGTCACAGTCTGAGGATTCAGGGTAGACCATTTAAGACGGAGGTGAGGAGACATTTCTTCACCCAAAGAGTGGTGAGCCTGTGGAATTCATTACCACAGGAAGTAGTTGATGCCAAAATATTGAATGTATTCAAGAGGTGGCTGGAGATAGCACTTGGGGCGAATGGGATCAAAGGTTATGGGGAGAAAGCAGGATTAGGCTATTGAGTTGGACGATCAGCCATGATCGTGATGAATGGCGGAGCAGGCTCGATGGGACAAATGGCTTCCTCCTGCTCCTATCTTCTGTGTTTCTATGTTACCCCATCAAAACTTTTCAGACATTTGAAAAACTATTAAGAACATAAGAAATAGGAGCAGGAGTAGGCCATCTAGCCCCTCGAGCCTGCCCCGCCATTCAATAAGATCATGGCTGATCTGACGTGGATCAGTACCACTTACCCGCCTGATCCCCATAACCCTTAATTCCCTTACCGATCAGGAATCCATCCATCCGCGCTTTAAACATATTCAGCGAGGTAGCCTCCACCACCTCAGTGGGCAGAGAATTCCAGAGATTCACCACCCTCTGGGAGAAGAAGTTCCTCCTCAACTCTGTCTTAAACCGACCCCTCTTTATTTTGAGGCTGTGTCCTCTAGTTTTAACTTCCTTACTAAGTGGAAAGAATCTCTCCGCCTCCACCCTATCCAGCCCCCGATATTACATCCTAATGACTAAATTCTTCATTGCTGTTCTGACACGACAAAACTATTGGTACCACATCAGTACAGGTGCATGAAAAGATTCATTTTCGCAAAAAATATACTTTATTGGTAAAATATCTGACAGACCATTACAAACATCACACGGAGTGCAATAATATTCAAGTTCTCTACATACATCATGTTTCACTCTGAGGTGCTTCAATACAGCCAAAGGAACATTACAGACATTTCAAAATGGTCATTACAGATGGTGCAATGCTATCTAAGTTCTCCATGTTGATCAAGCTGCACTCTGAGGTGCTTCAATACAATTGGGATACATGTAACATTCACTGTGTACATTCAATGTGAGTCACACAGCCTGAGGGGCTTCTATACAATTCCTCTCCCCTTAGTTAATTATTGCTGAAAGGTCTTAGACAGTGACCTTTCCTCACTGAGTCTCTGTGGTGACTACCCCAAGCTCTAGTGCGTCCCTCAGCACGTGGTCCTGGGCTTTGGAATGCGCCAACTCCTTGCCCTGGAAGATCAACAAGTATTGGTGCATGAAAAGCATGCCTTGCCTCAGGAAACTTAGCGTCCTAGAACCAGAGGGCACAACCTCAGGCTGAAGGGACGATCCTTTAAAACAGAGATGAGGAGAAATTTCTTCAGAAAGGATGGTGAATCTGTGGAACTCTTTGCCACAGAAGGCTGTGGAGGCCAGGTCACTGAGTGTCTTTAAGACAGAGATAGATAGGTTCTTGATTAATAAGGGGATCAGGGGTTATGGGGAAAAGGCAGGAGAATGGGGATGAGAAAAATATCAGACATGATTGGATGGCGAAGCAGACTCGATGGGCTGAATGGCCTGATTCTGCTCCTATGTCTTATGGTCTTATGGTCCTGCTCCAATAAGTAACATCACAGATTTGAGTCACAAATGGAAACACTTCAGGAGAAACTTGCTTAGCCCAATGGTTTACAGCAGCACTTATCACACAGCTTCTGTTTCCTTGAAATGAGAGATTCTTAATTAAAATCTTAATTTAATGGAAGTCATCGTGTGTAGAATATTCTGGCAATTTGTCACTTCACCCATCAATAATTCTGCCAATCAGAATACAATGAGTAACAAGAAGGTTCATCCAAGGTCAGGCCTAATGAGGTTGAAATTGCTCAATTAATCAGAGATTTGTGTTATAAACATAAGCGTGCATTAGGGATTGATGAGTTACTGGCAACAAGAGGAATTGAAGAAAAGAACCTGAATTCTGGGGCAGCACGGTGGCACTGCTGCCTCACAGCGCCAGGGACCCGGGTTCGATACCCGGCTTGGGTTATTGTCTGTGTGGAGTTTGCACATTCTCCCCGTGTCTGCGTGGGTTTCCTCCGGGTGCTCCGGTTTCCTCCCACAATCCAAAGACGTGCAAGTTATGTGGATTGGCCATGCCAAATTCTCCCTCAGTGTCAGGAGGTTAGTAGGGTAAATAGGTAGGGTTATGGGGATAAGGGCTGGGTGGGATTTTGGTCGGCACTAATTGCGGTCGGCACCGATGACTCAATGGGCCAAATGGCACTGTAGGGATTCTATGAATTGAGGGGCAGCCTGCTGAATCAAACTGATTTGAACTTGAACTAAGCACTGGTTTCCAGAGGTAGAAGTCTGAATCTAGAACAAGTGAGGACCTGTGGAGCATTAAGATTAACATTGGACAATGAGTTTTTAAAATTTATTTATTAGTGTCACAAGTAGGCTTACATTAACACTGCAATGAAGTTACTATGGAAATCCCCTAGTCGCCACACTCCGGCGCCTGTTCGGGTACACTGAGGGAGAATTTAACATGGCTAAGGCACCTAACCAGCATGTGGGAGGAAACCAGAGTACTTGGAGGAAACCCACGCAGACACGGGGAGAACATGCAGACTCCATACGGACAGTGAGCCAAGCCGGGAATTGAACCTGCGTCCTTGGCGCGGTGAGGCAGCAGTGCTAACCACTGTGCCATGAAGATTAGCCTCTGCATAATACAAGCACGACGCAAGCTATTGACAAATTAGATTAAACTTAACATTAGCCAATAGGTTCATCAGAACCAGGAAAATAGACAATCTACAATAAAGGTGGCACAGTGGTTGGCCATGACATCCACCCTAAAGTGTTGTGTCTCAAGTTGGACACATTGGACGGGATTTTCCAGCCGCGCTCGCCCCAAAACCGGAAAATCCTGTCCGAGGTCAACAGACCTTTCCATGGTCCGCTCCAGCCGGCTACGATTCCCGTGGCAGGCGGGATGGGAACATCCACTCCAGTACTCCAGCTGTGGTCCAGGCAGTGATTTATAAAGACTTATTGTAAATTCTTTGCCTTTGCACAGAATTACGTAGAATTTACAGTGTGCAACTAAATCATCCACCCAGCTGATCTATGCCAGCGGTGTACAGGAACCTCTTCCCATCTTCCCATTAAGGGCGGCACGGTAGCACAGTGGTTAGCACTGCTGCTTCACAGCTCCAGGGACCTGGGTTCGATTCCCAGCTTGGGTCACTGTCTGTGTGGAGTTTGCACATTCTCCTCGTGTCTGCGTGGGTTTCCTCCGGGTGCCCCGATTTCCTCCCACAGTCCAAAGATGTGCGGGTTAGGTTGATTGGCCGTGCTAAAATTGCCCCTTAGAGTCCTGAGATGTGTAGATTAGAGGGGTTAGTGGGTAAAATATGTAGGGATAGGGCCTGGGTGGGATTGTGGTCGGTGCAGACTCGATGGGCCGAAGGGTCTCTTTCTGCACTGTAGGGTATCTATCTATCTCAGTTCATCTCACCCTATCAAATCTTCCGAATCCTTCTTCCCTCTATTTATCCCTTAAATGCATCGACACTATCCACCTCCCTGTGATAGCGAGTTCCACACTCTCACTGGTCTTTGGGTAAAAATGTTTCTCCTGAATTCGCCATTGTATTTATTAGTGACTCTCGTGGACTGGGGCGGGGAGGCTGGCTCGCCACAGACAGTTACTGCGTGAATCAGATTAGCACCAACAACACAGGGTTTAATCCCCATCGGACCTGAGGCAGACTCAGGGCTTACCTCTGCCCCCGACCTGCAGTGAAAAGAAATCAAGGCATTTTCCCACGCTTTAACAAATAGCTTTTATTTATACTTTCCCAGGATGTGGCGTCGCTGGTTAGCCCAACATTTGTTACCCATCCCTATTTGCCCCTCAAAAGGGTGGCACCGTGGTTAGCACTGCTGCCTCACAGCGCCGGGACCTGGGTTCGATTCCAGCCTCGGGTCACTATCTGTGTAGAGTTTGCACATTCTCCCCGTATCTGCGTGGGTTCCCTCCGGGTGCTCCGGTTTCCTCCCACAGCCCAAAGATGTGTGGATTAGGTTGATTGGCCATGCTAAATTGTCCCTTAGTGTCAGGGGGATTAGCAGGGTAAATATGTGGGGTTACGGGGATAGGTCCTCGGTGAGATCGTGGTCGGTGCAGGCTTGATGGGCCAAATGGCCTCCTGCACTGTAGCGGTTCTATGATTTTATGATTCTAAGGTGGTGGCGAACCACCTTCTTGAATGGCTGCAGTCCATGTGGTGTAGGTACATCCACAGTGCTATTAGGGAGGGAGTTCCTCATAATCAGCAAGGATCTACCTCCGGTCAGAGAAATAAACAAGGTCTTACATTTATTGTCCCCAGGATCTCCCGCATGAGTGGAAACTTCATTTTCAAGTCTACCCTATCAAACCATTGCATGATGTTAAAGATCTTTATTAAGTCGCCCATCAACCTCCCCTTGTTGAGGGGAAACAGCTGCACCAGGTCAGCCTTAATGGTCCAACAACTGCAAAAGAGACAAAGTCAAAGCACCCGGAATGTTTGATCCGAAGGGCGGGACTTTCCGGCTTCGCTCGCCCCAAGACCGGAAAATCCCTTTGCACGGTCCGTATCCTGCCCGCTGTGATTCCCCTGGCGGGCGGGATGGGAAAATTCCACCCAATGAGTTTGTGCTGCATTTTTCTTCAATACTTTTGAAGTATTTTAATTGTGTCATTATTTAGGTTTACAACATATCACGGAATATGTGGTTCAGAATGGAGACAAGGATGGTTAAAAACATCTGTGCGCCTGCAGCTGTGATTGGAGACAGGATTATTATTGTTGGAGGTAAAATGGAACAGATGTGATAATAACATGGAGATTAGCTTTAAGATAATACTTTACCCCAGGATGTGTTGGATCGGGGCATTACACCTGATAATGGTGTGACAAGGGACAACAAGGCATCTGAGATCCCAGTGAGCAATGGGACCAACGATCTACCTCCTTAACCAAGGAAATTTAAGGATTGAGGAAGCTACAAAGGAATGATAGAGAAGGAAATTGGGTGAATTGGAGTCAAATCAGGTCACGAAAGAGAAATAAACAGAGGGAAAGAAAGATTTGGGCTGGGATTCTCCAACCTCGCCCGTGGGTGGGATTCTCCAGTTCCGCTGCAGTGAATGGAGTTTTGGCTGAGCGCCAAATTCTCCATTCTCGTGGGCAGTCGTAGCTGGGCGTGAATGAGATTGAAGAATTCCGGTCGATTAAGAGAGAGAGAGCAAAAAGAGAGTGAGAAAAAGTAGGAAAGAAATTAAAATTTAAGAAATCTCTAAGAACAATCCACTAGCTGTAGGTATGAGACACAGAAGGCTTAATTGTTCTCCTTCTGTGCTGTCGGGGTTCAGTGTCAATTTCCTCATTAAAACAGTCCTTACATTGTTAAGTGCCAGCCTTAACTTTACTCTGCGAGTTGTATTTGTATTTACAATGCAAATCCAACAACTGTCTGAAACTCATGGGGAGTTTAAGGGTGACATCCTGACCTCACAAGGTTCATGATGGAGCAGCTAAAATGATCCTGCAATTTTGCGCACAGCTGGAGGCAAGAGATCCCACAGTATTATTCTGAACAATAGCAGGGGAGTCCTTCACAGCATTCCCCCCTATTATTTATCCCCACTCAACATCACTAAAACAGATTATGTGGTCATTAACTCATTGATGTTTGTGGAATCTTGCTGTGTGCAAATTGGCTGTCGAATATTGTGTGCAGTTTTGGTTTCCTTTTCTGAGGAAGGATGTTCTTGCTCTCGAGCGAGTGCAGCGAAGGTTTACCAGGCTGATTCTGGGAATGGTGGGACTGATGTACGAGGAGAGATTGGCTAGGTTAGGATTGTTTTTGCTGGAGTTCAGACAAATGAGGAGGGATCTCATAGAGACTTATAAAATTCTAACAGGACTGGACCAGATAGATGCAGGGAGGATGTTCCCGATGGTGGGTGAGTCCAGAACCAGGGGTCACAGTCTGAGGATTCAGGGTAGACCATTTAGGACGGAGGTGAGGAGACATTTCTTCACTCAAAGAGTGGTGAGCCTGTGGAATTAATTACCACAGGAATTAGTTGATGCCAAAACATTGAATGTATTCAAGAGGCGACTGGATACAGCACTTGGGGCGAATGGGATCAAAGGTTATGAGGAGAAAGCAAGATTAGGCTATTGAGTTGGATGATCAGCCATGATTGTGATGAATGGCGGAGCAGGCTCGAAGGGCCAAATGGCCTCCTCCTGCTCCTATCTTCTATTGTTCTATGAGTTTCATACCTAACAACAGTGCCTACACTCCAAAAAGTACTTCATTGGCTGTAAAGTATTCTGCGAAGTTCTGGGGTGGTGATAGGCGCTACAGAGATGCAAACATTTATCTCCCACTATCATAATCAGAAACTTTACATTTCAAAGATTCATTGCACTGTTCAGTTTTAAATGTGGTTTTTATCCCTTCCAGGGTATACAAGGCGAGTGATTGCCTTTGACACCAAGTCAAGCCAGTTTGTGAAATGTGCTGATATGCAAGAGAGGAAGATGCATCACGGAGCTACTGTTATAAACAACAAGGTCTATGTTACTGGGGGACGGTATGTAACGTCAGGCAACAACATTGAAGACAGTGATTCATTCGATTGCTACGACCCAGAGACAGACAGCTGGATATCCAAAGGAAGACTGCCACACAAACTGTTTGACCATGACTGCCTAACACTGCATAGCGTCTACAACTCCCCTACGCTGTAAGTGTGATCACCATCATTAAATCGTACAGTCATTTCGGCAGAAAGAGAGCATTCAGCCCATCGAGTTAATGCTAGCTCTCTGTAGCGCAATCCAATCAGTCCCGTTTCCCCACTCTGTCCAAAGGCCTGCAAGTTTCTTTCCTTCAAGTGTCCGACTAATTTCTTTTTGAAATTATTGATCATTTCCGCTTCCGTCAGCCTCATGGGCCATGAGTTCACTCTCTGCATCAAACACGTCTTCCTCATATTGCCTTGTAACTCCAGCCCAAAACCTTAAATCTCTGTTCCCTAGACTTTGTATTGTCTGGTAATGGGAACAGCTTTTCTTTCCTGATCTTACCTAAACCTGTCATCGTCTTGAACACCTCAATTAAATCTTCCCCCAATCTGCTTTGCTCCAAGGAGAACAACCCCAGCTTCTCCGACCTAACCTGAGAGCTAAAATCCCCAGGATTATTCAGGTAAATCTCCCTCTGCGCCCTCTCATGGATCCCCACATCCTTCCTAAAGTGCGGTGACCAGAACTGGACGCAATACCCCAGTTGTGTCTCAACCAGAACTTTCTAAAGGTTCAGCATTAACTTCATGCTTTTGTTATCGATGATTCTGTTTACAGCCAGCCAATGATGACCTAACAGAACTCTGCCTTCATAAGAGAAAAGCGTGCATAACTTACACCAAATTCTTACTCTCCTCTGTGTCTGAGCTAACTTTGATTTGATTTATTATTGTCACATGTATTGGGATACAATAGGGTGGCATAGTGGTTAGCACTGCTGCCTCACAGCGCCAGGGACCCAGGTTCGATTCCTGGCTTGGGTAACTGTCTGTGCAGAGTCTGCACATTCTCCCCGTGTCTGTGTGGGTTTCTTCCAGGTGCTCCGGTTTCCTCCCATACTCCAAAGATGTGCTGGTTAGGTGCATTGACCCGAACAAGCACTGGAGTGTGGCGACTCGGGGAATTTCACAGTAACTTCATTGCAGTGTTAATGTAAGCTTTACTTGTGACTGATAAGTAAACTTTACTTTACAATAAAAAGTATTGTTTCTTGTGACAAAGCATACCGTTCACAGAGTACATAGGGGAGAAGGAAAGAAGAGAGTGCAGAATGTAGTGTCACAGTGATAGCTAGGGTGCAGGGAGAGATCAGCTTAATATAAGGTAAGTCCATTCAAAAGTCTGACGGCAGCAGGGAAGAAGCTGTTCTTGAGTCGGTTGGTACGTGATCTCAGACTTTTGTATCTTTTTCCCGGTGGAAGAAGGTGGAGGAGGGTATGCCCGGGATGCATGGGGTCCTTGATTATGCTGGCTGTTTTTCCGAGGTAGTGGAAAGTGTAGACGGAGCCAATGGATGGGAGGTTGGTTTGCGTGATAGACTGGGCTTCGTTCATGACCCTTTGTAGTTCCTTGTGGTCTTGGGCAGAGCAGGAGCCATACCAAGCTGTGATACATCCGGAAGTAAAGTTAGGTAAAGTGAAGTTTATTTATTAGTCACAAGTAGGCTTACATTCACACTGTAATGAAGTTACTGGGAAAAGGGATGCTTTCTATGGTGCATCCGTAAAACTGCACAAATTATAACTATTCCTGCATAAAATGAGTTTCTTTTTGTTAAAAAAGTAACAGGTTCAGGCAGGAAATGACCTTTGCTCCATCTAGCTCCCGCTGTGTATGGGTCTGTCTTTATAACCCTGAATCCAATTTGGTGGGCAGGGACCAATCAGGTTCCTATCTTTCTTGTTCTGCTGACAGTTCCAGAGCCTCCCCACACCCTGAACAAAATAAAATGTTCCTTCTGCACTTTATGTTTTTGTTACTCATTTCATTGTATTCACTCAAAAGATATGAGGGTTAGGTGGATTGGCCATGCAAAATTACCCCTTAATGTCAGGGGTAATAGTAGGGTAAGTACGTGAGATTACGGGGATAGGGCCTGGGTGGGATTATGGTTGGTGCAGACTCAATGGGCTGAATGGCCTCCTTCTGCACTGTAGGATTCAATGATTTCTAAGTATGACCCATTTTGCTGAAATTCTGAACAGAAAATAAATTTTTACTGGGATTTAAGGTGGAAGAAATGTATCTTGTGAGAGCTGTTTGCCATCGTTCCACATTTAAAGTAAAGTTTATTTATTAGTCACAAGTAGGCTTACATTAACACTGTAATGATGTTACTGTAAAAATCCCCTAGTCGCCACACTCTGGCACTTGTTCGGGTACACTGAGGGAGAATTTAGCATGGCCAATACACCTAACCAGCACATCTTTCAGACTGTGGGAGGAAACCCACGCAGTCACAGGGAGAATGTGCAGACTCCGCACAGACAGTGACCCAAGCCAGGAATCGAACCTGGGTCCCTGGCGCAGTGAGGCAGCAGTGCTAACCACTGTGCTACCTACCGTGCTTCGATGGTTCTTTGAAAGGAAAGGTCATGAAATGCATATTTGTGTCATGGTGCTGATAAGATGACAATTGTCCCTCACCACAGTGTTTTCATTGGCTGGAGAAAGACTGCAGGAGGAGGAACCTGAAGTTAAACTTTCTTAAATTATCTAGATATAATTCTTGAGAAATAATCTAGAGGTCATATTTAGGAAAACTATACCTTTAAATTGTAGAAAGAATGAAAGTACAAAGAACATAAGAACGTAAGAAATAGGAGCAGGAGTAGGCCATTCAGCCCCTCGAGTCTGTTCCACCATTCAATACCATCATGGCTGATCTCATCTCAATAAAAATGAAAGCTACCTGAGTAAAAGTTTCTGTGCACCTTAGCAAGGTGTAATTATGTCTTGGCCAACATTAAACGCTGCCATTTTTAAAGATGGCTCTTTTTCAATGGCGGGGGCTGTATTTGGCCAAGTGGTGGCACAGTGTTTAGCACTGCTACCTCACATCCAAAGATGTGCTGGTTAGGTGGATTGGCCGTGCTAAATTATCCCTTAGTGTCAGGGGGACTAGCTAGGGTAAATGCATGGGTTTGTAGGGATAGGGCCTGGGTGGGATTGTGGTCGGTGCAGATTCGATGGGTTGAATGGCCTCCTTCTGCGCTGTAGAATTCTATGATTTCCGAAGTTGTAAATGATTTATTGTGGATGTTTGTGTCTTTTGCAGTTGATTAACTCAATGATGGAAGAGCTGGTGCCTGTTCCGCTGAGGATACATCTCTGGCTTCCGCAGGGCGTTGGAGAAACCCAAACAGTCCTGAGTAACAGCGAGCTGCAAATTAAGAAAGCTCATCACCGGCAGTGATTGGATGCAGCAGGAGGATGCAAGACACAGCCAGAATCTCCATTTCGAGAGGGGGCCCATGAGACGGGTCTGGGGCATCAGCAAGAGAGGAAGCAAGACTTTGCAAAGGACTGCCCATCGTGAGGTGGGGGTTGGATCAGTATTAGAATTACCCCAGGCTACTGACTCAAGCTCCCTGAATGAGTAGATAGATCACTTGGACATAAGGAAAAGTGTAGCATTTATATAGTACCTTACACAGGATGTCCAAAAGCACTTTTGTACTTTTGAAGGGTAGTGTTACAACACAGAGGTTAATCCCCTTTACCTCGCATCGTAATCTGCTACAATTATTTGGGAAGGTGTTAACTGTTCTTAATTAATGTTTAGAGATTTGTTAACAAAGGCCTGACACTCCCTTTAAGTGAATAATTAACAAGGTATTTTATTTAACCAACCAGGAACTTTAAGTAAATAAGTAACATATTAATTAAGGTACAGTTCGACTGAAATGCTGTTCAAATAATACAAGGAACATTCATTACCAAAACAGTAATAACAGAATTTGAGTCAAAAAAATTATACAACCAGGCTTGATGGAACTCGGAAGCTTTCGGAGTTCTTCTGTAGTTTTCCGCTGTCTGTAAGGTGTTTCTGACTCGATATCCTTTTGTTACATAGCTGGATAATTCCCTTAAGAGATATTTAAACTGGCAGGGGTGAAGAGCTGTTCTAGAGATGAATGCTGGCTTTTTGACTGGCTGCCCTGACCTCTGGAGGTGTTCTCCCAAGATGTTCTCCTGATGACTGTTGCTCTGGCCTTTTACACCTGCCATGACCTCACAATTTTCTTACCCCAGGATTGGTTTGATGCCATCAATTCCATCAATTTCAAATCTGATAGGCTCTTAATAGTTGATTGTCCTTTTTAAACTGATAGGCTGGCAAGATGCAAAATCCTGTTACCAAGTCAAACCTGATGCTTGGTCCTATTTTGCCACCTGGAATCTGTGTGTACTCTGCATTTTAGCACAAACTCAAAAACAGCTTTAAAAGGAACCTCGCACTGTTTTCTTTCACTCTCGCATTTTTACAATTCTTTTATATCTTTACAAACATTCTACATATCTTTACAAACTCAACTTCACAACAGTAGACGCTGGCCTAACAAAAAAACATGGCAGACAATTTGAGCACAGCAAGCTTTCACAGGCACCAACGTAATAATGACCAGATAAACTGTTTTAGAGAAATTGCTCTTCTTTTTAAAAGTGCTACGAGATCATGTTTTAGTCCACTTGAGAGGAACAATATAGGACCCCCATTTAATGCTTCATCTGAAAGGTGGAGCCTCCAACACTCCAGCACGCCCTCAGTACTGCAACGGGAGTGTCAGCACTGGATCTAGTGGTCAAATCTCTGGCGTGCAACTTGAGCAGACAAACCTCTGGCTGGGAGACTAAAAGCAGCAGTCCCAGAGCCACATCTGGCCTCAGACTGCCCTGTAACCACCTAGAAAAAGTCATTTTAAAAAATCAGTATAGCAGCAGAAAATGCTGGATAAACTCAGCAGGTCCGGCAGCAACTGTGGAGAGAGAAACAGAGTTAACATTTTGAGCCCATCTGATCCTTCTATAGAACATAACATAAATAAGTACTATATAAGTACAATACAAATCTTGCTTGTTCAAGTAAGATGAATTACACTGTCTAACAGACTCATTCTTACTCAATTAGAACTATTCATTTTAGGTTGATGATGCAAGATAGCATTAATTACAGTAATGGTGATAATGTAGCATGTTTGACAGTAAATGTGCAGCCTGTAATAACACTCAAGAAGTTCAACATTATCTAGGTCACTTGATTCCCATCCTATCCACCACCTTAAACATCCACTCTATCCACCAACAGTGCACAGTGGCAGCAGTGTGTACCACCTACAAGATGCACTGCAGCAATGCAACAAGACACCTTCAACAGCACCTTCTAAAGCCACGACTTCTAGAAGGACAAGGGCAGCAGACACATGGGAACACCACCACCTGCAAGTTCCCCTCCAAGTCACTCACCATCCTGACTTGGAAATATATTGGTTGTTCCTTCACTGTTGCTGGGTCAAATCCTGGAACTGCCTCCCTAACAGCACGGCGGGTGTCCCTACACCACATGGAGTGCAGCGGTTCAAGAAGGCAGCTCACCACCACCTTCTCAAGGACAATTAGGGATGGGCAATAAATGCTGGTCTAACCAGTTACACCCACATCCCGTCTAGTTTCACTGACTAAAGAGTGATTGAACACTTATTATGTGTACTTGAACCTATAACAACATTTTTAACAGGAGAAAGTTTCATTTATATTGAGAATAATATCTAATTACTGTTTACATTCACTCTGCTGCATTTTGCATTATTTAGTTGTCCTTTTATAATTCTGTCTTGTTATTGCAATAATCTAGAAAAAATGGTACTGTATGCAAATCTTTAAGGTGAAAATAAATTTTATTTCTTGAATTTGTATTTCCATCGCTTTTGTTAATATTAAATACCGATGGCAGCGGTGTTGGACTAAACTGGGGTGGCACGGTGGCACAGTGGTTAGCACTGCTGCTTCACAGTGCCACGGAACTGGGTTCAATTCCGGCCTCGGGTCATTGTGTGGAGTTTGCACATTCTCCCCATGTATGCATGGGTTTCCTCCGGGTGCTCTGGTTTCCTCCCACAGTCCAAAGATGTGTGGGTTAGATTCACCTTTCAGATGAATTGCCCCTTAGTGTCAGGGGGAATCGCAAGGGTTACGGGGATAGTGTCTGGGTGGGATTGCTGTCGGTGCAGGCTTGAAGGGCCTAATGGCCTCCTTCTGCACTGTAGGAATTCCATGATTCTATTCTGTGACATTCCGAGCTTATTCAAACTGGGAAAGATTTAGGTTCATTTGATAACGTCATTTATGATATATTTATAGTGCAGTAACAGGTCATCTGGGCAAACTGCTCCATGCTGGTGTTAATACTCCACATGAATCACCTCCTAACGCTAACTTCCTTACCCATAACCCTAACCCTAACCCCAACCCTCCTCATCTCATGTCCTTCTATTCCTTTCACCCCCATGTCCTTATCCAATTTCCCCACAAAAGCATCTGCACTGTTCACTTCAACTATTTCCTGTGGTAATGGGCTCCAGAATCTAACCATTCTCTGATTAAGTTTTAAAGTTTATTTATTAGTGTCACAAGTAGGCTTACATTAACGCTGCAATGAAGTCACTGTGAAAATCCCCTAGTCACCACACTCCGGCGCCTGTTCGGGTCCACTGAGGGAGAATTTAGCGTGGCCAATCCATCTAACCAGCATGTCTTTTGGACTGTGGGTAAAGAAACATAGAAACATAGACAATAGAAGCAGAAGTAGGCCATTTATCCTGTCAAGCCTACCCCATCAAATTCAATATCCCGATTCCCCCCTTCCCCCCCCTCCATATCCTGTGATCCCTTTAACCCCAAGAGCTATATCTAATTACTTCTTTAAATCACACAAAGTTTTGGCCTCAACTACTTTCTGTGGTAGTGAATTCCACACATTCACAGAATTTTCTCCCGAATTCTCTATTGTATGCCTTATATTTAGAGTCCCTCATCAGGTCTTTGCCACAGATGGAAACATCTTCTCTGCATCTACCGCATCAAACTCCTTCCTGGTTTTAAAGGACTCAGTCTGGCCACTCCTCAGCCTCTGTTCTCTATATTGAAAAGTCTCCAATGTTAGGGTTGCCCTTTCCCCCCAGACTTCCACCTCACCAACCTCCACATTCATCCTCCACTACTTTCACTGATTTGATTTGATTTATTATTGTCACATTTTTAACATACAGTGAAAAGTATTGTTTCTTGCGCACTATACAAAGCATACCATTCATAGAGAAGGAAAGGAGAGAGAGTGCAGAATGTAGTGTTACAGTCATAGCTAGGGCGTAGAGAAAGATCAACTTAATGCAAGATAAGTCCATTCAAAAGTCTGATGGCAGCAGGGGAGAAGCTGTTCTTGACTCTGTTGGTACATGGCCTCAGACTTTTGTATCTTTTTCCCGATGGAAGAAGGTGGAAGAGAGAATGTCCGGGTGCGTGGGGTCCTTAATTATGCTGGCTGCTTTGCCGAGGCAGCAAGAAGTGTAGACAGAGTCAATGGATGGGAGGCTGGTTTGCGTGATGGATTGGGCTACATTCATGGCCTTTTGTAGTTCCTTGTGGTCTTGGTCAGAGCAGGAGCCATACCAAGCTGTGATACAACCAGAAAGAATGCTTTCTGTGGTGCATCTGTAAAAGTTGGTGAGAGTCGTAGCTGACATACCAAATTTCCTTCGTCTTCTGAGAAAGTAGAGGCATTGGTGCAGCTTTCTTAACTATCGTGTCGGCATGGGGGGACCAGGACAGATTGTTGGTGATCTGGACGCCTAAAAACGTGAAGCTCTTGACCCTTTCAACCACCTTCACCACCTTCAACGTGATGCCAAGTCGAGTTCCCCCTCCGCTTTCAGCATTCTAGAGGGACCATTCCCCCGCGACATCCTGACCCATTCCTTAGTGAACCCTCCCCTCCCCCCTCCACTTCCTATGGCGACTTTTGGTGCAAGCCCAGGAGATGCAACACCTGCCCCTCCACCTCCTCCCTTCTCACCATCCAAGGTCCCACACGTCCCTTCCAGATGAAGCAATGATTTATTTATAATTTTTTCAATTTAATAAACTACGCTGTGTTCACAACTGACGGTTTGGTCTTTTTTACACTGAGGGAGGGGAATATGGAGAATTGGAATGTTCATTTAAATCAATTCTCAATACAAACACAAGGACGGTGTCCTCAAGGATATAGGAACAACAGGAGGCCATTCAGCCCCTCCGTCCTGTTTTTGCCATTCATTCGGATCATGACAACCCCGTTTTCCCATCTTTGTTCCATATCCCGTATTATCCCTGAAAATCTCAGTCGATTGGAATTTCTGACCATTTCCCAGCACACACAGCTTTTTAGGGATGAGGCTTTCAAATTTCTACTTAGTGTGAAAATCTGCTTCCTGAGTTTTGCTTCTGAATAGCCGAGCTCTGATTTTAAGATAATGGTCGGAATTCCCTGGCCTTGCACGCCCCGTTACCGCTGCCAGCGAAAGCGGAGAATTTGGCGCTCAGCCAAATCGGCACTCACTGCAGCGGGACTGGAGAATCCCAGCTGTAGGCGAGGTCAGAGAATTCCAGCCTATTTCCTCTGGGTTTTGCCTCCATCTCCCACCCACAAAGACCGGTCTATTTGTATTTGTATTTACCCTATCAAATGCCTTTTAACATCGAAAACACTGTGATCAGTTAACACCTCAGTGTCAGGGGCGGCACGGTAGCACAGTGGTTAGCACTGCTGCCTCAGAGCACCAGGGACCCGGGTTCGATTCCAGCCTCGGGTCACTGTCTGTGTGGAGTTTGTATGTTCTCCCCGTGTCTGCGTGGGTTTCCTCCGGGTGCTCCGGTTTCCTCCCACACGCCAAAGATGAGTGGGTTAGGTTGATTGGCCACGGTAAATTGCCCCTTAGTGTAGGTTAGAGGGATTAGTGGGGTAAATGTGTGGAGTTGTGGGGATAGGGCCTGGGGTGGGATTGTTGTCGGTGCAGACTCGATGGGCCGAATGGCCTCCTTCTGCACTGTACAGTTTCTGATTTCCTATCATCTGGGAAATCGAAACCAAGACTGCACAACTTGTCCTGATCATTGAAACTGATTGGCCCTGACATCATCCTGAGTCAATGCCTCACCAACTCCAAAGTCCGGAGGTGCCACGCCCTCAACTGAACGGCGATCTGACCAGAACTTCATACAACTGCATGTTCTACACCTTTACACTCCAAATCTCTCGACAGAATGGCCAACCTTACATTAGCCTTTTTGATTGCTCCTCTGGGTGTATGCTGTCTTGTTCTCCATGACACATTTCTGGGTCCATTTTTCTCCATTAACTCTTTGTACTGGTGTTTGTGTAAATGACTGAGAAAACCAGTTCTACCCAAGGCTTTGACTGTAGCAACCAGCGCGGGTTTGATAGAACTGTGGTCTGATTTTCCTGTCTCGCAGGGTGGTGGCATTGGGCAGAGCGGTGTTTTGATTTGATTTATTATTGTCACATGTATTAGCATACGGTGAAAAGTATTGTTTCTTGTGCGCTATACAGACAAAGCATACCGTTCATAGAGAAGGAAAGTAGAGGGTGCAGAATGTAGTGTTACAGTCATAGCTAGGGTGGAGAGAAAGATCAACTTAATGCAAGGTAGGTCTATTCAAAAGTCTGACAGCAGCAGGGAAGTAGCAGTTCTTGAGTCGGTTGATACGCATGTCAGACTTTTGTATCTTTTTCCCGATGGAAGAAGGTGGAAGAGAGAATGTCCGGGGTGCTTGATTATGCTAGCTGCTTTTCCGAGGCAGCGGGAAGTGTAGACAGAGTCAATGGATGGGAGGCTGGTTTGCGTGATGGATTGGGCTTCATTCGCGACCCTTTGTAGTTTCTTGTGGTCTTGGGCAGAGCAGGAGCCACACCAAGCTGTGATACAACCAGAAAGAATGCTTTCTCTGATGCATCTGTAAAAGTTGGTGAGAGTTGTAGAGGACATACCAAGCTGGGGGGCGGGGGCGTTAATTGGTGGGGTGTGTGGGGGATGGAGAGACAGCAGGAAGATGAGACAATCTGCATCAGAATGGCTCCCCAACACATCCCTGTTGCTGGTATGTTTCCAGGCAATGGGCAGAGAGAAGCGGGCAGCCAATTAGCTTATTTAAGGCCCCGATTAGGGGCTAATTAGGGGGTTCTCCAGCAGTTTGTTGGCGGCAAAGATCCCACTTCTCACTCTGCTGCATGTGAAGGCTGCTAACTTCGTGGAGAAGACCTCCCTGTGGCAGCCCAGTCCAGCGTGGATGTCTCCATCTTGCCAAGAGGGTTGCGTGCAGGACCGGAGGAGTCTGGAGGAGTTTCTTCGCTGGTCGGAAAGGCCTTCTTGCTTTGACGTCTCTGAATGATCATTTTGAAATTATTTCCTTAAGGGAACCTCCATGACGAGGCGTCCTCCTGGCCTCCAACCTGCTTCAGGAGTGACCACCTCTCCTGGCGGGCTGCCTGCCCTCTCATTGGGCAACAGAATCCAGAGTCCACCCACGTCCTTAATTAGACAGTGAGGATGGAGCCAGCCAATCAGGATATTGCTTCATCTGGCTGCTGGAAAGAGTGGTCCTGGGGCCCCCATTTGGTCCCAGAATTGGAATGTTAAAACCCATGGGAAAATCCAGCCCAATATGTCTCTTCCTAACTTAACCGAATGAAGGAGAATCCTGGAGCTTCCTTCTACTTTTTATAGGTCTAAGGGCCCAATGGGTGGGATTTTCCAGTCCCGCCCACCTCTTTAAATGGTCTGTCAAATTTTCCATCTTACCCACTACAATTCCTGCAGCGGGTGGGACTGGAGAATTTACCCCAATGTTTCTGCTGATATTTCTCGACTGATGTCTCTAAGAGGAGAGGGGAGCGCTAAGGGGGTTTTGTACTTGACTCCTACATCTATTGCCATTCAGTCATCCCGTTCCATTTCCAGAATATCTAAACGTGCTACTTTCAAAGCTGAATCCCAAAGATAAGGTAAATGCCGGAGAAGGGAGCAGGGCTGATGCTCACATTTTCTCAAGGTAAGCTTGAGTAGCACCTTGACTTTGACCCTGCATTCTACAGGCTTCTGAACTCAACATCAAGTTCAACAACTAACCTCTGCCTCCATCTTGTCCTGTGTCATTTTTCTTCTGCTTCTGTTTTGCTGCTGGTCTTGTCTTGTTTAAGAACAGAAGAACTAGGAGCAGGAGGAGGCCATTCAGCTCCTTGAGCCTGCTCCGCCATTCAATACCATCATGGCTGATCTCATCTCAGCCTCAACACCACTTTCCTGTCCATTCTCCATAACCCTTCAACCCATTACTAATTAAAAATCCGTCTATCTCCTTAAATTTACTCACTGTCCCAGCATCCACCACACTCTGGGGTAGTGAATTCCATCGACTCATGACCCTTTGAGAGAAGTAATTTCTCCTCATCTCTGTTTTAAATCTGCCACCCCTTATCCTAAAACTATAACCTCTCGTTTGAAATTGCCCCACAAGATGAAACATCCTCTCCATGTCTACTTTGTCAATCCCATTTACCATGTTGTATACCTCAATTAGATCTCCCCTCATTCTTCTAAACTCCAGAGAGTGTAGGTGTAAACTGTTCAATCTCTCTTCATACGACAAACCCCTCCTTTCTGCAATCGATCTTCCTTTATCCTTCCATGTTGCAATCAGAGGGTTTTCCTGTTGCTGACCGCATCTCATTTGAACACAATTTTGTCTCTTTATTATATCCATTCTTGCTTTCCCACCATGACTTTTTTTGTTTGATTTGTCTCTGTAATGACCTGAATGAGGCCCATGAGGTGGGCCTCTTGTGAGTATGAGCTCCCTGATTGAGGTAATGATTGCCTGCCCCTGGGGTGGAGGGTGATGCATTGAGTAGTTCGGTAAAATTAGAAGGTTAAATTGGTTCATGGATTCCCAAGCGACCTGCCATTTTTGCAACTTTGTGGAGTCCGTGGACCATGTCTATGTTCAATGTTATAGACTGCACGCCATTTTTCGATTCCTCAGATGTTTTGTTAATGTTTCATTTGCACTTCAGTCCCACGCTCCTGATCTACCGGCGTCCAGTGCGGAGGGTGGCGGGGAAGGAGGAGGACCTCCTCGTGAACCTGCTCCTGGACCTAGCAAAACTCACCATAAACAGGTCCAGGCAGTGGGCGACCAATGTGGTCGTCCAACCTGACTGCTTGTCCCTCTACTGCGGCTATATTCGCGGCCGGGTGTCGCTGGAGAGGGAGCATGTGGTGTCCGAGGGCACCGTTAATGCCTTGCGTTCCCCCCTGGGCACCGCAGGGACTGGGGTGCATTATTAACCCCTTTAATCACATTTTGATTTGATGTTTTAAGTTTTCCTTTCCACTTTGTCCTTTGTTTCGGGCGGTATCCCTCCTTTTGGAAACTGCCCCTTTTCATTTGTCCCTTTGTTAATTTTATTTAATTTATTTGGTTGGCCAAAAAGAGCGCTAATGATTGCCTGTCCAATCAGGGAGTCTCACCTGTGTATATATAATGAGGAGTGTCAGGGCTATTGACACTCCGGATTCTGACTTTGCAACTGAAGCACTCTTAGGAGTAGAGATAAGTTTGTAAATAAAGGGAACTTGGTGAAGGGATACTGGCCTCTGAGGAGTTACTTCAGTCTCCCTTAATTGTCCCACCCTATCACAGAGCGTTCCCCCCTCTGTTCTTCCTGCCTGTCCCCCCACCCCCCCATCTTCAACTGGCTTACACACGCCTACACCTCAAACTTTTATCAGCTCAGATGAAGGGTCTCCCACCTGTTTCTCTCTCTCTGGCAACGCTGCCTGACCTGCTGAGTATTTCCAGCATTTTTGTTTTGCTGTTTATTTCGGATGTCCTGCATCCACAGTGTTTTGCTCCTGTTGAGGTGAAAGGAGCCGGGTGGTGATTAATGAGATCAGTGTTTTCGTTTCATAACCGCCCAGATATTTATAACCATCGGGTGAAGCCAGGATTCATGACAGCTGATCAGTTTGATGACATCTCTCAGTTTACAAACCCAATTATTTTTAGCGTGACACAACAGCATCATGTGAGATGGGGACAGTGGCTCATGCGCAAGTTCTTGGCTCACAGAGCCAAGCAGGAAGCCATTCAGCCCATCATCTCTGTGCTAGCTCTTTGAAAGCTATCCAATTATTCAATGAAGGGTCTTGATGGGGTAGATATGCAGAGGATGTTTCCGCTTGTGGGGGCGACTAATTCTTGAGGGCTGTGGTAAACCACTGTTATGTCCTGATGATAGTGCATCAAGGGCATCGTTTAAGACAGAGATGAGTAGAAACCTTTTCTCCCAAAGAGTCCTTGGTGGGTGCAATCATTTCTCCTCTAGAAAGTAGTGGAAGCTGGGTCTTTGAATTTATTTAAGCAGAGTTAAATACATTTTTGAGAGGCAAGGGAGTTGGTTATGGGGAGAAGCAGACTGGAAAGTAGATTTGAGACTGCAATCAGATCAGCAGGCTCGAAGGGCCAAATGGCCTACTCCTGCTCCTATGTTCCTGTGTTCCCATACCTACTCCCCTGTTTTTAACCTCATGGTCTGTAAATGGCCTCCCTTCTGAAGAACAACCAAACTAGATGGAATCCAGAGTAGGGCAGCATGGTGGCACAGTGATTAGCACAGTGTCAGGGACCCAGGTTCAATTCTAGCCTTGGGTGACTGTGTGGAATTTGCACATTCTCCCCACATTTGCATGGTTTCCTCCAGGATGGGTTTCCACCATCCAAAAAATGTGTAGGTTAGGTTACAGTTTATTTATTAGTATCACATGTAGGTTTATATTAACACTGCAATGAAGCTGCTGTGAAAATCCTCTAGTTGCCACACGCCCGCGCCTGTTCGGGTACACTGAGGGAGAATTTAGCATGGCCAATGCACCTAAACAGCATGTCTTTCAGATTGTGGGAGGAAACCGGAGCACCCGGAGGAAACCCATGCAGACACGGGGAGAACGTGCAGACTCTGCACAGACAGTGACCCAAGGCCGGAATCGAACCCGGGTCCCTGGCGCTGTGAGGCAGCAGTGCTAACCACTGTGCTGCCATGTAGTCATAATTAGAGTCATAGAGGTTTACAGCATGGAAACAGGCCCTTCAGCCCAACTTGTCCATGCCGCCCTTTTTTTTTAAAACCCTTAAGCGAATCCCAATTGCCCGCATTTGGCCCATATCCCTCTATACCCATCGTACCCCTGTAACTATCTAAATGCTTTTTAAAAGACAAAATTGTACCCGTCTCTACTACTACCTCTGGCAGCTTGTTCCAGACACTCACCACCGTCTGTGTGAAAAAATTGCCCCTCTAGACACTTTTGTATCTCTCCCCTCTCACCTTAAACCTATGCCCTCTAGTTTTAGACTCCCCTATCTTTGGGAAAAGATATTGACTATCTAGCTGATCTGTGCCCCTCATTATTTTTTAGACCTCTATAAGGTCACCCCTCAGTCTCCTACTCTCTAGAGAAAAAAGTCCCAGTCTGTCCAGCCTCTCCTTACAACTCAATCCATCAAGTCCCGGTAGCATCCTAGTAAATCTTTTCTGCACTCTTTCTAGTTTAATAATATCCTTTCTATAATAGGGTGACCAGAATTGCACACAGTATTCCAAGTGTAGCCTTACCAATGTCTTGTACAACTTCAACAAGACTCCTGTATTCAATGTTCTGACCGATGAAACCAAGCATGCCGAATGCCTTCTTCACCATTCTGTCCACCTGTGACTCCACTTTCAAGGAGCTATGAACTATATATTATATTGTAGAATTTCATAGTTTTACACAGAAGCAATCTCCCAAAATGTGATGACCAGATCATGAGTTTCTAGCTGTTGCTTAAGTGATAGACAGGACTATGTTCCACTTATGATAGATGTCCTTTCTTGTCTTCCACCTGGGGAGGAGATGGGGCCTGAGTTCAATACTCCATTCAAATAACAGCATCTCAAACAGTGCACCCCCCCCCCCCCCCCCCGGCCCCGCACCCCCTCAGTCACGCACTGGCAGTATGAGCCTAGACTATGTGCTCGGGGCCCTGGAATGGGACTTGAACCCATAATCTGCCAATTCGAGAGGTGGAGATGCTACCAACAGATCCATAGCTGGCACAAGCTGGGTAAAGTATTCTCCTGGGCACCATTTCAATCTCCAAGGCAAAGCCATAATCTACAGAGATACTTCTCAATACCAGATAGTTGTCTTAGTTGTTCGAAAGCACAAAATTGTTTGTCTGCCTCTCCTGCACCACAGCTGGGCCTGATTGACATTTGGACCCGAGGAGCATCAGCCATTCCAATTCTATTTAGCTTCAAATCACCAAGGTAATAGGCCGAGTGGCCTCCTTCTATAATATCCTATAATGCCGGAGGTGGTGGCAGGGCAGACAGTATAACTGAGGTCCATTACATTTGTATTCAGACCACAAACTATCAGCTGAGGACAGCACTCCTCAGTGGGGAAGTAACCTCTCAAGCAGACACATTCTCATTGTCAACAACACTGCTGATCGAGCTTGAGAAAGTCAGAAATATAAACAGAAACTGCTGGGAAATACCAGGAACATCTGGCAGCAGCCGCAGAGAGAAAGAAATTTAAATTTTCAGGTCACGGATCTTCCATTATAAAGGTCCGGTGGCACGGTGGCAGGAACCTGGGTTCGATTCCCAGCTTGGGTCACTGTCTATGTGGAGTCTGCACATTCTCCCCGTGTCTGCCTGGGTTTCCTCCGGGTGCTCCGGTTTCCTCCCACAGTCCAAAAGATGCGCTGGTTAGGGTGCATTTGCTAAATTCTCCCTCAGTGAATCTGAACAGGCGCCAGAATGTGGTGACTAGGGGATTTTCATAGTAACTTCATTGCAGTGTTAATGTCAACCAGTTGTGGCACTAGTAAATAAACTCTAAAACCTTTAGTTAGGTTTTTCTAAATTATCCACGGTAAAATGTGTGGTGTAACAGGGATAGAGCAGGGGAGAGGGCCTGGGTAAGATGCTCTGTCAGAAAGTCAGTGCAGACTTGATGGGCCGAATGGCCTCCTTCTGCACTGAAGTGAATCTATGATTCAGTGATAAGAGCGGGGAAATTGTGTTGGTTATCACTTCCAAAAGTAACAGAAAATATGCTACTGGGCGGACAGGCAAGTACTTGTTTTTCAGGGCTTCCTCTTGCACCTAGAAATTCTTTGCTTAGAAGCCAAGAATCTCTGTTGATAATTCTTCTTAAAATACAAGGACACTTGCTCACCCATCCTTTTGCGAGTCTATATATATTTAATCACTTGTACAAGTAGCAACATGATTAGTCTTACGAAGCACAACAGTTGGAGCACCATGTGATCTGCTCCGATAGCACCAAGCATGATTAATCATCAATGTCCAGTATACATCTGTAAATCCACAACAAATAGGCAGAAGGATTGGGTGTGTTGGAGGGAAGGCTGCTTGGGTTGAAAGACTTGTTTTTATTTCGAACCTCAACTTATTGGAACTGGGGAGAAAATAAAAAACATTGAAACAGGTTCAACCAGTTACAAATTAATCTGTGGGACATGGGTGTTGCTGGCTGGCCAGCATTTGTTGCCCATCTCTAGTTGCCCGAGGGGTAGTTGAGAG